>NC_057808.1:308230636-308516044 GCF_018294505.1 Triticum aestivum | reverse complement strand
GCGGCGCGGTGGGAAAAACGCTAGGGTTCCTCTGCGAATCCGTTTTTCGGGATGCCCACTAATTTATAGGTAGAGGGAGCTAGGAGACTCCAAATGAGGTGCGGTTTTCGCCCACACGATCGTGATCGAACGACCTAGAGCATGGAAGAGAGTTTGGTGGGATTTGGGCTGGTGTTGGAGGGGGTTTTTGCTGGACACTCAAATGGACTTTGCGGATGCCCGGTTAACCGTTGGAGTACCAAACGACCTCCGAATGGAACGAAACTTGACCGGTAGTCTCCGGGTGGTATAATAAGACCACTTGACAAACCTCGGTCCATTCCGAGAAAGTTTGACACACGCACACGAAAGAAAACTAGAGGGGTGCACCGAAGGAGATAGGAGCGCCGGATTGGAAAACGGACAACGGGGAAATGCTCGGATGCATGAGACGAACACGTATGCGAATGCAATGCGCATGATGACATGATATGAAAATGCATGACATGACAAAATACAAAACGAAAGACAAAACCCGACAACGGAGGGAAAAACATATCACATAGCCGGAAATGGCAAGAGTCGGAGTTACAAATATGGCGAGATACATGCGGGGTGTTACAGCCTCGATGCCCTACGAGCTAGGCATCGCCGGTGGAGGAAGCGCGGGAGAGCGCGCGAGAGAGAAGAGAGAACCAGAGGTAGGAGAAGAGGCCGACAGTGGGCCCTGGGTCCACCTCTCAGCCAGAGAGAGCACTGTGCTCTCGGGTGCGACCAGCGTATTTTAGTAATTTAGAATTTATTCTAAATTACTGTATCTGCGTAGTAATATCTCGTTTTCCCTAACCATGGATTTTTCCACACTACGCCAGTGTACCACACTGTGGTTTTACACCACTTATTGCCCTCTCACTGTAGCCGTTTTGTTTTTGTGCAATTGAAGCATTTCTTTGATAAAAACAGATTTTGTTCGAAACAGTTTTTAACAAATCTCGAGGACGAGATTTTTCTTAAGGGGGGTAGTGTTGTGACACCCAAAAATTTGGCCTTGTTTTATTTATTAAAATGTTGCCAGGAAATAAAACTTTTCCATTTATCAAGATTGACCCTTTTGTTTTTGTGGATTTTTACTCCTAGTGGAAAAACCTTCAAAGAGAATTTTTGGGACTTATATGCCCTCTTTATAAAACAATTCTTTATCAGTGGATTTAATTTTTGCAAGATTTGTTTTCTCAGAGCCTTATTCTTTTAAAAATGATTTCTATTGAATTTGGAGCCTGTTTTGCACTACAACCATTTGACAAATGCTTTTAAATTTTCCACCAAAATTTGGGGATGTCATGTGATGCTATCACATCACTTTTATGCAAAAATACCTCTTTGGCCAATGGAGATTTTGAGCTCTACACCAACTTTTCCAATCTGGTCCAGTAGGCACTTTTGCACTACAACCCATTAAAATATTTCTTTAAAAATTCTTCCAAGTGTTTGGAGATGTCAATGGATGCATACAATTCAACTCTATGCAAAAACCCAGTGATGTTCTTTGAAAAATTTGAGTAAAACAACCCCTTTTTCATTCTGGTCCAGTTTGGTGATTTGAACTGCAACCCCATTTTATTTTGCTCTGGTGCCCATGAACCTTTTTCCTACTTGTAGCCCTCCCCTTCAAAACACTTAAGTCTAGAAGAGTGGACTCATTGGAGGTTTGAAGTGCAGGCAATAAACCCTTTTTCTTTCTGTCCAGAACTGTGGTCTTGCAAAGCTTGCACTAACAAGTTTCTGGTTTTGCCCAGATGATCTTACCATCATCTTCTACATCTAAAGAGCTGATCTGGAGATTTTGGCCACTCCAAGAGTTGCCTAAGTGCACTTGGCATTCTGTCGAACACTTGGTGTGCAAAGTCTGTTTTGGCATGAGTTCCTTGTTTCCACTGTGAACTTGCTCCAATGATCCACCAACCTTGTCCACTGAACTCCTAGTTGCCCCTACCCTAGTCCTGTTAATTGCCAGCCCCACCCTCGCACTCTAGATTGCCCTGGCTTTTCGTCGAGCAGGTGCCGTGCGTGCTCTGGGCACGCCCAGAGCGCATGTTTTGCACGTGCGCGCACTGAGCGGCCGCGCCGCACAGCCGCACTCGACGCGACCGACCCTGGCCCCTGCTCCACCGCTGAACCGCGCACTAGCTTGCTCTCTCTCCACGCCCCCTCTGGCGCCCTGCAGCGCCGCTGGCAGCGCCCTTGGCGGCACGCCGGCGTCGGCAGCGGCCTCTGCCATGTTCGGCACCGCCCAAACCACACCAGCGCGCCAGCTGCCCCTGTGAATAGCTTGATCTTATCCCGAAGCTCGTCGACACGCACTCGTCGCTGCCACGTCGCCCTGCGGCTACAGCACGGCTGTCGCCGGCGATCTTATCATCAGCCGCCGCGGCCCAGCCCTGAGCGCCTATTTAAAGGGTCCCCGAGCTCGTGCAAGACCTCAGGCAACCACAGACTCCCCTCCTAGCGCTCCCCAAGTAGTGGATCGACCCGTAGTAGCCATCTTCCCCAACTCCGGCCAGTTCGGCCGCCACCAAACTCCGGTGCAATACGTCGCAGCCAGCCACCCTTTCGCCCAACCGACGCCACCAATAGCTCCCCCTTGTCCTTGCGGAGCTGCCCAGCGTCTCAGCCTCGATCGGAGATCACCGGAGCCCAAAGTTCACTTTGCTCCCGAACCTCCGTCCGCCGCGGAGCTCGCCGCCGGTGACCTCCTCCGTCCCCACCTGCCTAGCACCCACCGAGAGGACCGCCTCGGTCTGGCTGACCCATCCCTGCCCTCAGATGCCCTCGAGGAGCCGCCGTTCGTCGCCGACGATCGCCGGAGCCCCGCACCGTTCGGGCAGAGAGAAGGGAGGGAGAGGGAGAACGGTCAAACCTGACCAGTGGGCCCTCTGGACCCACTGTCAGTGACCCGCGCTGCCGTTCTCTCTGTTTGAGTGAAAGCGCAGACTCCCGAGTACGTCTTCTCTGCTTCGTAAGCGTATTCTTCCCCAAGACGTTTTCCTTTTTCTGATTTTATAAAAACAGAGTTTTGACCAGACTTTGACCAGCTATAACTTTTAAAATAAAACTCCAAATGAGTTGATTCTTTTTCCTACCTTTCTCAAATTCCATCTAGTTTATTTTAAGATTTATTTCAAAAATATTTTAGACCACTTTTTGTGCTGTGTTTGAAATATTTGTTATTTGGATATTTTGCAAAATAGGGATTTTGGAGAAAAGGGAAAGCTTTCAAAAAGTGCATCCTTTGCATACTCTTGAAGGCAAGCATTTCTGAACTCTGGCATAATACTTTGTTGTGGTGTTTTGATTCGATTACAACACCATTTAACTTGGAGTATGCGTTATCTTTATGTAACGATAAAGTCTCGTGCATGAGTGCACTTTGGAGATGTTTTGTGGTCAGCAATGGATTCGCTAGCGATTTGGATCATCCTCGTGAGCTCCTCATGCATACCGGAAGGAAACCGGGAAAGTCGTGGTCTTGGGTAGACACGAGCTTGTCCCTAGTCCCTCGTCGAGACGAGTATGTCCGGTAGGGCATGGTGAGGCTTGATGAGTGGTGATTTATTCCTCTAAAGGTAATAATTGTTGGAGGATACATTGGACCACCTGAGTCGGTCGTAGGTCGAGTCTTGATCAGTAGCTTCCCCATTTGTTGGTACCACCACTTGTCCCTGTCGCAGACGGGGTATGGTTCAGTAAGTTGTCAACCCCTTACCAAAGCACACACCGTACAGAGAGGCCATAGTGGAAGATACCGGAGGCCTCCGGTAGGCATGCCACTTGGTCCGGGGGCATGGGTGTTTCCGGTTGGGACCGAGAGGGGGGCACCCCCTTAGAGCGCGCGTATAGATAATTTGATCCCATGCTACGTCGAGGTTGTAGCCTCCCCACTTAGAGTTTTGCTTGGCAGGTGTCGTGGGTGATTCCAGACATCGGTGAGTTAAGCTGGTGTGTGCAGGTCAGGCGTGTTTTCAATTAAAAGGCCGTAGGCGGAATTAGTCCCGATGGACTAAGTAAATCCGTTACTCGTGGGAAAATAGTACTCCCTCTGCAGAGGATATATCCTGTTGGATAGCCATGTTCTTGACTAAGGACCACAGTCTGAGTTGAGTCTAGTACGGTATTCGGATGGACAATGATTTAACTAGAACTCAGTAACGGTTTTCGGATGGAGACACGGCTAACTGGATCATAGTGACGGTCTTCGGATGGAGAAACGGCTAGACTAGATTTATGTTTATGGCCCGTGATATCTGAGGATCGTGTTTTAATGTTGTTATTATTTTGGACCAATCCTGTGGTTTACCTCATGCCTGATTATTCTCTGGTCATGATTTAAATTCTTGAGCTAGTAAGATGTTAAGTTATGAAGCCCTTTATGTGATGTCGCTCAGATGTCCGACTGTGGCATGTTGATTATTTACTTTTGATATAAGCCCTTTATGTGATGTCGCTCAGATGTCCGACTGTGGCATGTTGATTATTTACTTTTGATATAAGCCCTTTATGTGATGTCGCTCAGATGTCCGACTATGGCATGTTGATTATTTACTTTTGATATAAGCCCTTTATGTGGTGTCGCCCTGACGCCCGACTGCGGCATTATCATTCTTGCAGTTTCCTCTCGAGGAGTCATTCAGACCCTCGTTTGGCACCCAGTATTTTTATTTTGGATTATTTTTAACCACATGTGTGTATCATGGTTTTTCGTATATTTCGTGACCGACGTTGTGATCCCATAATAATCCGGAGCATGTTTGATATTTTATACCCGTGTTCTTAAATGTTTGCGAGTACATTCAAACGTACTCACTGGCTTGTCCCTGGCTATTGTCTTGGCCAGATTCCTTGCTTGGAGGTAAGCATCACGGTGACAACCTCGGAGCCTACGTGTTGACGATAGCAACCTCGCGAAGATAGGAGTTATCCTGCTCAGCTGTTCTTGTGGGAAATGGAGTCCCATAGACGCAGATGTATCCAACCGCTTCCGCCCTCAACCACTAGAAACCAAATGTTTTACTCCTGGACCACAATGGTCTTGTACTACATATTTTTGTGCCGTGCTTGGAATTCTTGTATCAAGTTGGTGTCTCATCAGCTAACAGTAATCCTGGGGTTGATGAGCACAAAGGCCGTTTTTCTGGGAAATTATATCCTGAAAATCCGGTCGTGACACCAACCGAAGCCGGCTCCCAGCTGCCGGATCGTCAAGATAGAAAGCTGACCGAGCTTCTCGACTCCCACCCAACCTCGATGCCCAATCAGCTTCGGGGACTACTGTCGGAGTAAATGTCCACGGGTAGCCTAACGACTCCCCCTGGCTCCTCAAAAAATTATCAGGTCATTTAAGCCTTCAAGCATACGAAGCATAGGGCCGCCTTCCCTCAGGGCCGACTCCCAGAAGGCGACCGAGTCCCAGAAACCTTCCCCAAGAAAGCTACGAGATGGCTGACTCCAGGAAGCCGGCTCCAAAGGGACCGACTCCCAGAAGCCGGCCATGAAGAGCGCCGACTCCCAGAAGCCGGCCAAGACCGCACCCACCAAGACTGTGCCTACCTAACGGTGATAAGATGGGGTGTGGCCACAGTGCAGCCCACTACCCCCGAATCCCGAAGCAGGCATGGCCACAGGACGCCGTACGGGTCAGCCATCTCCCGTCCGGCGCGGCACTGTAGCCATGTTGGCCTCAACGTCATCCACGACAGACGCCAGTACGGCCCGCGAGCGACGGGCCCCTTTAGCCAGAGAGACGCTCAAAGACGGCCTGGCCTCCCCTAGTCGGCCAGGGGCGTAGCCGGCCCCCAGGAGCCGGCTACCTCCCTCCCTCGAAACATGTGCCACATTAAGGAGACAAGACGAGGTAAGGCTACAGTGAGAGCCCGCAAGGTGGCTACACTGTAGCCATGCTTACCTCGACAAAGCCCTCGTCATCAGGGGCGAGGCAACAGTAACCAGCCGCCGACAAGACCCCCAAGCGGTGGGGCCGGCCTGTCGACCAAGAGGCCGGCAGCCGGCGGGACCCACCAGTCGGCGGGCCCCAATGGCCGGCGGAGAAGCCGGCGAACATAGACACTGACGGCTGGACCCGCGCCCAGCCGGATTACTATTGTACCCCTGAGGGGTAGGCCTATGTAAACCCCCCGGAGCACCCATGCAAAGGGTTGGTCTCATAGAGTTACACACACCATATAGAAGAAAGGGAGGGCTAGCCTTGCTCTTCTTCTCCCTCGAACCCAACAGCTCAAGGAGCACTTGTAGCTACTTGTTTTGGTCTAGTGATCATGCGGAGACCCCGCAGAGCAGGACTAGGGGTGTTATCTCCACGGAGAGCCCCGAACCTGGGTAAGATTCGCCGGCGTGCATGTCTTCGCCTCATCCCGTTTCCAGGTACCGGCGACGTCTTACTGGCTCCCACAATGATAAGCCACCCGTTGGCATATGTCGCACCTACCACCCGACAACTGTCGAGGACCCACTCAGTGGCTTTGGGTTGATTATCCTGCGGATGAAATAGTGCATCTTACGAACTCATATACTTCATCAGTGAAGAATATGACATCAAATTCATTAGATCAATTTCATCAAGCAATAGAACAGATATAGCAGTATGAGGACATGAGAAATGAAAATTCATTTTTTCATGATTAGCTTGCGTCCTTTCAAGCATATTCGGGTCTCCAGCAAATTCTTCAGAAGTTTAAGTTCGTCTGGAGACCTGACCCTGCATAAGTGATTAGTTCTTTTTCTTCACCACCCACATCTGGAGGGGTGGCAAAGAGTTCATCATTTTGCGAGCTCCATAAGAGAAAGGTGGCATAGAAGCCAGTCCACTTCGTTTCACAGAAGAGGGGTTACAGTAAGCATATGAATAGGCAGAGAAATTTTTCAAGGACTTATGAACATAATGATTTTAAGAATAATGCACATATTCATAGCCCTTAGGCTTTCCCTGCAAAACAGAAGTGTTAGCACGATGATGTTCATATGAGGATTTTGATCCATATGAGGAATTTGATCCATGTGAGGAGTTTGGTCCATATGAGGACTTGGATCCATATGAAGACTTTGGTCCATATGAAGAATTTGATCTGGGGTTCCTATTCTTCACAGGTGGTGTCATGATGACATTCACCTGAAGACTTTCAAGGCACATTTTGGGAACCCAGATTTTCTTCATAGGGGGGACGTTCCTGCAGTTAGTGCCAACATATCTAGCAAATACTTCACCATTCTGATTTTTGAACAGTTTATAGTTGGAGTCAAATGACTCATCAAAAGAATATGAAGATTCACATGTAAAGCCAGATAAAGTGGATGGATCTACGGGAGGTCCTTTCACAGCAACCCATGAGGTTTTGTGATACTGCTCAGGTTTCCAGTAGGTCCCATCAGCATTGAGTTTCCTCTCAAAGCAATACCCTCTTTCCTAGGGTTCCTGTTGAGGATCTACTTTTTAAGCACGGCACAAAGAGCCTGATGCCCTTTGAGGCTTTTGTACATGCCTGTCACATACAATTCCTTCAACCTACATTGTCAGTGATACTAGTAGCATCCTCAGATGAGGAATTTGTGATAGCAGAGACAGTTGAAGAATTTGCAGCAATAGAAGCATTTGAACTTTTAGGTGAAGAATTAGCAGATTCACATTCAATGCATTTCAAACATGGTGGAATGAATTCATCCTGAGTGGCACTGATCTGTTGAGCAAGCAATGAATCACGTTCCTTCTGAAGATCTTCATAACTCACCCTTAGCTTTTCAAGATTTTGCTTTCTTTGAATAAATTCATAAGAAAGCTTCTCATGATCAGATAAGAGAGTGTTATGATGACTTTGAAGGTTGTCAAACTTAGATTGAAGTCTCTGAAGATTATCAGTCAAGGTTTGAGTTCGATCCATTTCTTCACCCAACATATCATCGCTTTCATCTAGCATGTTTTGAACTTTTTCCAAAGCTCTTTGTTGTTTAGTGGCAAGGGAAGCAAGTTTGGTATAGATGGGTCCAAATTCATCACCAGATTCATCATCACTAGACTCAGATAGATAGCATTCAGTTACCTTGGCACCTTTTTCCATAAGGCATGGTGCAGAGGATGATGATTCCAGATCAAAAGTCATCGTCTTGAGCGATTCCTTGAAATCCTCAAACCAGGGATCATGACGAGTTCGATGACCTTCATAGACCTCAGAGAGTCGGTCCCAGGTAAGCTTCGCATGGCTGAGATGCATGATGTTCCTGAACTGATTTTGGGACAGACAGGAGCAGATGATGTCCTTCGCCGTGAGGTTAAGTAGAGTGTACTTGCGAATATCATCAGCCTCTTCCATCTTGCATAGATCGATAAGACCAATCTCAGTGACGGTCCATAGTTCGCTATTCATCGCCATGAGGCGCTTCTTCATCATGGCCTTCCACTTGGGATAATCATGATCGTCAAAGATGGGGCATGTCACTATCTTCATTCATGCGGTCGACATAACTAAAAGTCCAGGCGGTTAAAGCAAAATCACACAGAACAAGGGAGTATCTTGCTCTGATACCAATTGAAAGTGCGTTATATCGACTAGAGGGGCGTGAATAGGCGATTTTTACAAATTCTTCACTAAGGAATTTCAGGGGAAATTCCTAAGCAACAAACAACTAGCAGCGGAATAAGTACTCAGATGCAAACATAATAGAGTAGTAGCACAGTCATCATGATGAAATGAAAACAAGCACATAGTACAAGTAGCGTAAACACAGGATGAGTAGGCCGAAGACAAGGTGACTGAAGAAATAGGATTGAGGAAATTGAGAAACTCTTCAGTCAAAGTCTTCAAACAGTAACGATCAAGTACTTCAGCATGTGAATGAGGAAATGAAATGGTTGAGGAAATAGAACCGGTAGATCGGTGAACACAGTGATTTGGTAGACCAGTTCCAACTGTTGTGACAGTCATACGTCTGGTTGGAGCGGCTAGGTATTTAAACCTGAGGACACACAGTCCCGGACACACAGTCCTCATCGTATTCTCCTTGAGCTAAGGTCACATAGACCTTGCCCAATCACTCGTGGTAAGTCTTCAGGTGACTTCCAAACCTTCACAGACTCGGTCACTCGGCGATCCACAATTTCCTCTTGGATGCTCTAGACCATGACGCCTAACCGTCTGAAGGATGCACAGTCCTCAAAGGTAACAAGCGTCGGTTCCACATAGGAACAATCTCTTCAGTCATGCTCAATCACTCTATGTTTGTAGGTGTTTGGGTTTGGGTTTTCCTCACTTGATGATTTTCGCTCAAAGTCCTCGGAGGATGGGATGCTCTCAATGACAGGTGTCAGTTTCTCTCGGAGCAGCCAACCGACTAGTGGTTGTAGGGGGCTGCTATTTATATCCTAGGGAGTAGCCTGACATGATAAGACATAAATTCCCTTCAATAATATGACCGTTAGGTGGGTAGATATTTTGGGACAGCTCGCCCGTAGCACAGCAACGGTCGAAAATTTCACTATCAAATTCCTCAGGGCTATCATGTTCTTCACTTGTAGGCAATCCGCACTGGCGAATTCCTAACTGCTCGGTTAGAACAAAATCCTCAAATACCAGAAGATCTTCGTCTCTGTCATTGAAGAAATTGCCTGAACTGTATGAGATTTCCAATGGCTTCACTCGAAAGGATTGGTAGGTGTAGGATTTTGAGATGAGCATCACTTGGAAACTTTTCCTTAGTTTTACCTCGACACCCTTTAACAGTACGGTGTTTCCTATGACTCAAGAAAGAGAAAATGAAACTATGAAAACAAAAGTCTTCACGCTTCATATTCCTCGCATGAATATCAAGTCTTCAGGATGACACCAAATCTTCACTTTCAAAGTCGTCAAAAAGCCAAAGTCTTCAGTTGAAGACATTCATTTTTAGGGGTCGACTTTCACTGTAAATATCAAACTCCTCATAGACCTATAGAACTGTATTCACTCACAAACGCATTAGTCCCTTAACCAATAAGTCTTCAATACACCAAAATCACTAAGGTACACCAAAATCACTAAGGGGCACTAGATGCACTCACAACTACATCATTTTGCAATTGTTGTTTAGCTTCTAATATTAACTTGGTGCTTTTAGGTACATATGTCATTGCCAAAGATCCACACTTCGACCCTTTCTGCGTATGGGGCAATGAGATATTCATGAACCAGCATCAAGTGAGGAAACTGATAAAGATTGTTATTAAAATGGGTCAAAAGATGTCAATCGAACTATTTGTTTACACTTTATTCAAGACAACAGTGAACTGCAGGATGGTAAGTAAGAACCCTGTAGCCTTCTTTTTACTGCCCGTAATAAGTTGTGTTAGATGAGAATGTCTGGATCTTTTTTCCTTTGCAGTGGATCCTGAAGCAGTTTACTCAAGATTACCTCTCAAACTACATGATTGGTGGCCGGCCATCACAAGGGGTTGGATTAGAGTCGTGCGTGCCTTCTGTATCCAGGAGAGCACGATAGGGCCGTTCCGCTTCACCTTGTTCAGCGACTAGAATCTCTGTCGCCTCTTTCTTTACCATCTGTAATACTACAAGTATAGAACCCTGGTTCATCATTCTTTATTTGGTGCTTATGTAATTCTTGAACATATGTACCTGTGATTCGAATAATGCATTGGTTGTTTGAACCTGATGGATATGAATAAAGCTATAGCCTACTTTCAAGTTTAAATTAGGTACAATTTTAAATAGCAGCAATTAAATTAGGGCGAAATTACGGTGTGCAGGTCACTACAGTGCACATGGTTAATAAAGCACAGCGTGTGCGATATACATCATAATCCGACATGGTTCACGGAGAGTAAACGTGTGTAACAATGCACACAGTTGCCGTTTGCAAAGCGTGTGTGATGTCATACACTATCACATGCGGTGCAGGAAAACTAAATGTGTGTGATTGTCTACCAATCGTACACGATTCATAATCATGAACTGTTTGTGATGTGCCAGGCATCGTAAACGTAGAGCCAGTTTGGTACGTGCCTGGAATATTCCTGGTTTTAGGTAAAACCACAAAATTCCGACTGCAATGGCAATGCGAGCACAAACCAGTAGCAAGGATGAAGCGTTTGGGATATTCGAGAGATCAAAAACGATTATATAGGGACAACCGTATACATCAAGGATCCCTATCCCCGACGGTTTCTGGATCATGTGGGAGGACCCCCTGTGACAGCCTGGCTTTTGCCTTCTCTCTTTTTCCGAACTTCATTTCCCCTTGCTTTGAAATTTGGTTTTTGAGTCAATTCAAATGAACTTGAACACTTGGGCATGTCCTTGATTTTCACCCAAGTGATCCCTCCATCCCTCATTCAACTTTCTTTCTCTAAGAAACCCCAAAATAGCCCAAGGAATATTTTTCATAAAAGAAAAATATTCAAAATCCTTCCTGAAAATCAATTCAGAAACTTGTGCTCCAAAGCATCCCTCATTTTTCTTGCTTCCAAAAATATGAGAAAATTCCCAAATATTCTTTGAACTTTGGCCCATCTCCCTGTGCAAAAATATTGCATAATTATTTGGAATATTTTTGCTATAGAAAATCATTTCTGTTCTGGCCTCAAAATCCAGTTTCTACAGCAAGTGCATTTTTCCTTGATCTTTTGAGGCTGAATTTTCTTGAGCTTGATTACCCTCCTAGATAAACCCTAACTCCAGAAGCTTAGCCCTAATCGCCTTCTAGAAGACCTCCAAACTTGGCGACCAAGTTGCTGACCAGAAACTTGCCAAACATCTCAAGTCTCATCCGGTCAGCCTGGCAGTGTGCCATCACCTTTCCTAGACCTAAAACTGCACGAACAACACCCCAGACATGGTGTGGCAAGGAGTGGCCATCGTTTTGACCATGCCGGCATGGTGAACGCGTGAAGACACAGCCCTGGCATCGCGTCCGACGCGCTCAGCGTGTCGCCACCGCCTCTGTTTCGCGTGTGATCGAGCCAGAGCTTACCGACGACTGCCGCACCGCGCCACACCCTCCGTCTCTTTGCCCTTGACCACTCCCTGGCGCTCGCCGACGCCGAAGTCGCCGTAGCAAGCACGGGCGCGTCGCGGCTAAAAGCCACAGTGCGTCCTATGCCCCTGTCTCTTCCTCCACCGCCTCGTGTGCTCGTCCGCACCCTTGCACAGTGCCCGCGTGATCACTGAGCCCCTCCAGCCCTTGCTGACGCCATTCGTCATCGCTCGCCAGCTTCCAGAGAACTCCGGCGGAGCCACGTACCCCCTCCCCTCCGGCTATAAATTCGAGCCTCTCCCTCCGTTCAGAGCATCCCAAACCAACCACCCAACCTCCACAAAGTTGTAGGATAGCCGTAGCCCGGTCGGGCAGGCCTCTGGTCGCCGTCCCCGATCCGAGCTTGCCGGCGATCCCCCACGGCCATCCACCTTGCTCCGGTGCCCCTCGAGCTCAAGCGACCGCTCAGGCGACTCCCTGAAGGTTCACTGGTGCCGTCTGGACGCGCTGCAGCCCCTAGGACCGCCCCAACCTGTCGTCTTCTTCCTCTCCAGCGAGACCCAACTGCAGCTGCCGCTCGCGAGCTTAGTTGTGAGCTGCTCCGGCCACCTCTCGTCAAGCAACGGGTACAGGTAGGTGCGCCTCGACCCCCTCTCTCATTCTATCCCTTTGGATCGGGCCAAGGAGCCCTCCTCGCCAGCGTGAGCTCCGGCGAAGCCTCGCCACGCTCTGTTTCTCCCTCTCCCCCTCTCACCTGACCAGCGGGGCCCGCTGTCAGCCTCTCCACTCGCGCCCGAAGCGGTACGAGTGGAGGCGTATTCTGAGAATACGTCTTCGACGTCACCCCCTGGTTTTATTTTTATTCAAATTTAATTCAAAATTTGACCAGAACTTTGACCAGCCATAACTACCAAACTACAAGTCCAAATGAGTTGATTCTTTTTGCATTGTGTTTGTCTTGAAAAGTTCTAGCAGCACACCAGAGTTGAGATTTTTTCTTGCTGTCTAGAATTTCTGGTGATTTTCAGAGTGGTTCTTGATATTTTATTTTGCTGTTTTTAAATATTTTCAGAGGGAGAAGCTTGTCTTGAAGATCACCCGGAGGAGTGTGAACCTCCTCTGCACTAAGGCAAGCCACACCAACATTTGGATGGTTTTATTTCAATATCTATGATTTTCTCAACTTGAATATGAGTTATTTGCATGCATTTAAATTATTTAAATAAATATTGCTTAGTGCTAGTTACTTTACCTTGCTTGAATTGATTTAGTGTGGTACTGGTTGAATGCTTGAGCTAGTTTAAGCCAGTAGAAGAATTTTTTTCATTCAAGTGTTATGCTTGCATGAAGTATGATAGTTTCTATTTGTGATAAAATGATTTTATTATATTATAAGATAATTAAAATGATGAATGTTAATGACCAGTATAGTTGAACCCGTAAGTTGATGAGTAGTGCAAGTAAGATATTTTGATGATGTTCATCTGTTGCTTTGAGTGATATGTTTTGCATGTCGAGTAGTTGCATGATCATGGCATATGATGACTCGAGTTGTTTTATTTTCAAGTTTAACCTGATGTTAATCCAACTTGAACATAACGTTGATCGAGTCATGGTGCCACTTAATCGGGTTTTTCCCAGTGCGACCACATTTACCTTTATGGGGAGGTCTTGATTCGGTCCATTGTCGTGCCTCTGGTCGGTACCTCCAATGAAGGAAGGTTATGGGCGTGCGGTACCCTGGCCCGGTAAGCAGACATAACCTTGTGTGCCCGTTTGTTGTTATGGTACCCTGTCCCCGTTTGGGACCATTTTTTCCACGACGGTGGCCGTTGATGCCTTTGGTAGGCACGGGGCCACCCATGACTTTTCCCAGTGGGGAGTTGGTCGGAGTGGCCGGGAGAGTGTCATGGCAATGGGAGGGTTTCGTCGGAATGTCGTTGGTCCACCCGAATGGGATGACGAGGCCATGGATTCCGTGGTGTGGGTAAAGTGCGCTACCTCTGTAGAGTGTATTTAATCTATCGATGGCCGCGTCCTCGATTACGGACATAGCTCGTGAGTAAGTCACACCATGGATCAACATTAATAAATAAACTTGCACACTAAAATTCCATTATTGGCATCGGTTATGTGATGGTTTGTGGGATCATGAATATGATCATGGTGAGAACCAAAGTGTTGGTTCCGTTTGTGATCCAGGTATGATCACTGTTTGGTTACGAGGTGACCCGTCTGGTAAGAGAGTCCGAGTGACTCAGTGCACATGTTGATTTCACCGCATCCGTAGTATCATGTTGCATTGTATTAACCTGATTAATTGTCATGATATTGTTTGCCATTATGCTTATGCTTGTTGTGAGCTTGCAAGTACATTCAATGTACTGACCTGGCGTGTTATGCCAGATTTCAGGCAAGTCGTTTCGGATCAGAGAGCTTCTCGCGTCTAGATCGTGTCCACATCGGTGTCCCTGTGCTATGGAGTTCCACTTCGTCGTCGTTCCGCTGCCGCGTAGTTATCGTGATCAAGGCCCCTTCATGTTCATTAAATAATGTACATACTATTCAGCCGCACCATGTGTGCCGCTTGGCCTCGCTACTTGATGTAATATCATACCTATGTTCCGCTAGTATCAATAAAGCGGTTGTTTTCTGTACCAAGTTGTTGTGTGTTGCCAGAAGACTTGATCTCTGGGCTGGCAATGCAAGGTAAACCGGTTGCTTTGAGCCAGGGTGCCACACCCCCGTATCGCCCACACTCACTTAGCGACGGTTCCAAATGCCGTCGCGGAAAGGGGTTAAAAGGCGTTTGTATATCACCGATGCGCACTAGTGAATGCTCTAATAATGATGATCATCACACTTTTATTTACTTACAACTCAATATTACAACTCGATATCTAGAACAACATGACTCTATATGAATGCCTCTGGCAGTGTACCAGGATGTGCAATGATATCTAGCATAGCAAAGATATCAAAAAATTGACAAGCCATGGAAATATCATGCTAGCTATCTTATGATCATGCAAAGTAATATGAGAATGAATGCTCAAGTCATGTATATGATGATGATGGAAGTTGGATGCCAATATATCTCGGAATGGCTATGGAAATGCCATGATAGGTAGGTATGGTGGCTGTTTTGAGGAAGATATAAGGAGGCTTATGTGTGATAGAGAGTATCGTATCACGGGGTTTGGATGCACCGGCGAAGTTTGCACCAATTCTCTAGGTGAGAAAGGGCAATGCACGGTACCAAAGAGGCTAGCAATGATGGAAGGATGAGAGTGCATATAATCCATGGACTCAACATTAGTCATAAAGAACTCATGTACCTATTGCAAAAGTATAATAGCTATCGAAACAAAGTACTACACGCATACTCCTAGGGGGATAGATTGGTAGGAAAAGACCATCGCTCGTCCCCGACCGCCACTCATAAGGAAGACAATCAAAACTAAATCATGCTCCGACTTCATCACATAACGGTTCACCATACGTGCATGCTACGGGAATCTCAA
Source organism: Triticum aestivum (assembly GCF_018294505.1). Classification (NCBI taxonomy): domain Eukaryota; kingdom Viridiplantae; phylum Streptophyta; class Magnoliopsida; order Poales; family Poaceae; genus Triticum; species Triticum aestivum. The sequence continues at coordinate 308,500,514 of NC_057808.1, read as the reverse complement.
ACCTTAACACAACTATTTCTACCAATCCATAATTACTCACTAGCATGACTCTAATATCACCATATTTATATCGCAAAACTATTGCAAGGTGTCGGTGTCAAAACCGGCGGATCACGGGTAGGGGGTCCCGAACTGTGCGTCTAAGGCGGATGGTAACAGGAGGCGGGGGACACAATATTTACCCAGGTTCGGGCCCTCTCGATGGAGGTAATACCCTACTTCCTGCTTGATTGATCTTGATGATATGAGTATTACAAGAGTTGATCTACCACGAGATCGTAGAGGCTAAACCCTAGAAGCTAGCCTATGGTATGATTGTTGTTGTCCTACGGACTAAACCCTCCGGTTTATATAGACATCGGAGGGGGCTAGGGTTACACAAAGTCGGTTATAAGGGAGGAGATCTACATATCCGTATTGCCAAGCTTGCCTTCCACGCCAAGGAGATTCCCATCCGGACACGGGACGAAGTCTTCAATCTTGTATCTTCATAGTCCAACAGTACGGCCAAAGGATATAGTCCGGCTGTCCGAGGACCCCCCTAATCCAGGACTCCCTTAATAGCCCCTGAACCAGGCTTCAATGACGATGATCCGGCGCGCAGATTGTCTTCGGCATTGCAAGGCGGGTTCCTCCTCCGAATACTTCGTAGAAGATTTTGAACACAAGGATAGTGTCCGGCTCTGCAAAACAAATTCCACGTACCACCGTAGAGAGAATAATATTTCCACAAATCTAATCTGCCGACAGCTTTTCATAATGTGACGTACTGCCGTGGTCTGGTCATGACGAACCGTTTTTCCGAGCCTGCCACCGCACGTGTTGCGAGGCGGTTTTTATTGGCACGTCTTGTCGAAGCAGAGATCGTGTCCCTTTTTTCACGGGATTCTCATCAATACGGGTATGGGTAACCCAATCGTGCATGTTGGTATGACTCCTCGATTTTAGGCATGTCCCAAACGGCCACGCGGAGGACACTTGATATTCATCCTCTTTATAAAGGGGCCTAGGCCTGTCCCCTTCTTCTCGCGCTCAATCGAATCCTTCCCCCACCTCGAGTTCCAACACCCAAGGCTCAGGCTAGGTGCTTCGGACCTACAATCATGTCCGGATCCAACCTTCAAGGTCGGTGGATGCCCTCCTCTGTCACAGAGGAGGACATCAAGAAGCTAAGAGAAGCTAGGTATTTGACCGGCGAAATCTCGCACAGGCTGCCTGCTCGAGGGCAGGTCATTCCCGCTCCCGAACCTGGCGAGAGTGTCATATTCGTCTCCCACTTCCTCCGAGGGCTAGGTTTCAGTCTAGATCCCTTTGTCAGAGGGCTCATGTTCTACTACGGGCTCGATTTCCATGATCTGGCTCCGGATTCCATCCTTCACCTCTCGTCGTTCATCGTTGTGTGTGAAGCCTTCCTCCGCATTACCCCACACTTCGGCTTATGGCTCAAGACCTTTGATGTGAAGCCGAAGATGATTGAGGGGCGACACGCAGAGTGCGGAGGTGCCGTAATAATCAAAGGCGCCGATGTTCCATGGCCAAAGGGTTCCTTCCCGGAGGTGTCCAGTTTATGGCAACGGGAGTGGTTTTATATCACAGCTCCCCGGGGTACTAAGTGGGTAGCCGCCCCTGCCTTCCGCTCGCCCCCCCCCCCCCGCCACAACTGGCGTCATGGGTCAACAAGGGGCTGGACTGGGGGCCAGTAAATGATGTGCCGACATTGCAGAGTCGCATCCGAGATCTCCTCGAGAGAGATGTCAGCCTTGTTAAGGTAATGCAAGTCATGCTAGTTCGTCGAGCCCTGCCTTGCAAATGTCGACCTCTCCGTATGTGGGAGTTCAACCCGGAAGGACCGCGAACTATTCAGCACTTCTTCAGCGTGACGCTCGAAGAGATGTACAGATCGTTCTTCGGATCACAAATAGAGTGTCCGGACACCTCCGAGGATGCGGGTCTGAACTGCAATCGTCCAGACACTCAAGTAAGTAATTCCGCGGCCGAACACGTTGTCTTTTAATTTATCACAACATCATTCTGAGCTCAGGTGTCCGGCCCCCCTTCCCGAGGGCTCACCGGATCCTGTACTAGCCAGGATGCTTGAGCTTGCGCCTTATCAAGCGCCATCAGGGGAAGATAAAGGGAGGAACAAAGAAGCCGAGAGCGAGCCTCACTCACTATTCATCCAAACCGGGGGAATTAGTGCCTCCGCGAAGGAGGATAACCGGGGGGAAGAACCTAAAATTCCCTCTCGCCAGGGAAGGAAGAGGACCGCCTCTGAAGACTTGGAAGTAATGGTCTCCAAGCGAGGGAAGAATCCTTTATCGGAGGGTCCTACCCCGGAGGGCATCCTTACCGCATAGTACCCGCAAGGGGACCAGCCCTCTACCGAGTTGTAACTAAACGAAAGTACTTTATACTAAATATATCCTGCTTCATTTCTGAGAACGATAACCGAGGCGTGTGTCTTGTAGTTCGGATCGTAGCCCTTCTCGACAGAGTTCGTCTTCGGGGGATCTTCTTCCGGAGATGATGGAGAGTGAAACACCTCCCCGTGCCTCCCCGCCTCGTGAAGCGGGCGACCCTGAGGTGTCGTCACACAGGATTTCTCCTGATCCGCCAAGGCCAGAAGGTAAACCTTCGGCCAACCGAAGTATGGGGTATTCGGCTCCTAAGGAGAGCAACAGAAAGAGTCCGGAACCGTCCGGTGTGCGATCAGACGCACTGATGAATCTTCTGGAGCAAGCGGCTATCTCAGAAACGCATCGTGCGCTAATGGGCACGGTGGTTGAGAGGATTTCATCCGCCGAAAGCGGGTTGCATGAAGCTTTTATGAGTCTGCTGAAAGGCTTTGAGGTATGCAAAGTAATATATATTGTTTGGACGATACCGCACACGCTAGGTGTGGCCTATGCAGATAGTAGCCACTGAGACTCTGGTTGTTGTCAAAAAGACGGCAAATAGAGGATCATAGTCCCAGGTAATAATCGTGCTGCTTTCATGTGCAGGTAGCTGCGGGTCCGGTGGCTAGCCGGACTGGTGAGTTTGCCGAACTGAAGCGGCAACTTGATGCGGCAGATGCCGGCATCGTGCTTGTAAACAAGCGGCTTGATGAGGCACAGGGTATGTATTCTCCTAGGATCAATACATATTAAGAGGAGCATGATGCTTGTATCTCTAATATGCTGTGACTGCAGATGGAGCTGTCGCCGTGGAGACCCTTTGGGCAGAACTTGCCTGAGCCAAGGAACAAGCCAGGAAGAGTGATGCGGCCGCCCTAAAGGCGGTCGAAGAGCTAAGAGCCGAACAGTGTGCCCATTGCCAGAGCAAAGAGAAAATAGCCAAGATGGCTGTTGAGCTGAAAGATGCCGCCGGCCGGTATGAGCTTCTTGAAAAGGAAAGCCAAGCGAAGGTGGCGGAACTGAAGGAGGCCATGGAAGCGGCCAAGGAAACCCGCTCGCAAATCAGAGCGGTGAAGGAGGAACTCCGTCAAGCCGGAGATATTGCGGCTAGGAAGCCCTTTTTGTTGCGGACGAGGTTTGAAGACCCGAAGTATGCCCCTCTAGATAAATTATGGAGTTCTGCAGATGCGTACTTGGATTTAGCAGCGAGTGCCGCTGATGCGACCAAGTTTTTCAAAGATCAGAAGGATCATGTAGTGCAAATGTTGTTCTGGTCACAGTTCCGCATTCCAATGCGTCCGCTGCTGTTAAATGAACAAATGGCCGAGTGGGCCGAGCTCCATAGGTTGTCCGGACTTGCTATGAGGTCCATCGTGGATCACCTTTGGCCGGAGGGACCGAGGCCGAATAGTTATTTTGGTCTAGTGCAACAATTCCTAGGTGCTGTGCCGCATATCGACACTATGAAGAGGTCGGCGTGCATAGAGGGTGCGCGGATGGCTCTTGCCCGTGTCAAGACATACTGGGCAGAGATGGAGGCCACCACTATTGCATCCCAGAGTTCGGCGGTAGGCCGGGTATCGGCCGAGCACTATTTTGAAGAAGTCTTAGAAGGCGCTCGTGTAATAGAGGCTCAGTGCTCGAAGCGTATCATGTTCTAGTGATATGTATCTCAATTGTAAGAACAATGCTTATTAAATTATAAAGGTTGTGTTTATACTTTTGCCTGAAAGTATTATGATGCCTCCTGTGCGGCCGTTTATGTATATATGTATATAACCTGAAAGTTTGCAGTCGTCGGCTTCAGCCCCCACGCATATAATGCGGGGGTGTTTGCAAAAACGCATATTCACACTTGATCCAACGTCTTGGTCCATTAAGGAGGTGATAGCGCAGCGAACTTTAACACTTTCGATTTGCCATAGGAGTTTGACGGTGGGACTACTATATAGCCCCTGGTACCTCCGCGCTCATCCGAATACGGGGCGCGTACATACATGACCGGGAAACGACCCTTCGTTAATGCGGAGGAATCCCGAAGATTCAGCTAAATCATCGAGTGGTTGACCAGTCTCGCGCTTTATCATGAGAGTCAGTTTTCGGCTTTCTCTACTGAGGTGCTCGTCCGGATGAACCAGGGCACCATCGCAGTAGTTCTCCCGGTGCCACCTTAGCTGATAGAGCGGAACGTAAGGTAGCAAAACGCGGGAGCCGGGCAAACCCAACATTTGACCAAAGACATGCTTCGGAGCTGATGCATATAAGGCCAAACTCGCGACGCCGAACACTCCCTAAGGTATTCGGTCTTTACAACATATACCGAGCTGAATAACGCCCTTGATAATGATCCCTGAGTGTCCAGGTACGTGCATCGTTCTGACGTGGCGAAATGCCAATAACGTCAGCATCGCTCTCGGTTATGCTGAGTATCCGGAGGATGTGAAGCAACAAGAGATAGTAAAAAAGGTTTACGCAGGGTCTTAATCTAAAAAGAAACCTTTGAGTGGAGCCCTGCTGCACGTCTGCACCTGTGTCTCCGTTTTTCCGTATCCTGGAAGGGTGTAGCACGATTACCATCTGTAAAAGAGAAGAACTTAGGTGAAAGTTGTCGTGCGAAAAAAATTGGTTATTCTCAATAAACCATTAGAAATCAAGATAAGTAAGGTCGAGCCGAACTGTAGTCCTTTTACATGCGGGAAGCCCCTGGTACCGCCTATGAGGGTAAATCCATCGAACCAATCTTAGGTGTATCTAAGATGTTACAGCTAGTGATGCGCCGGACTCGTCTAGCCGTGTCCGCGGTCTTGACGACCAATCATTTATTCTGGTTGGAGAGGCCGTTTAGTGTTCGCCTGCTAAAGCCGCCACACATTCTTCCGCGCATAAGGAACGCTCGATATTTCCGCTAATTGTGATGATGCTACGTGGATCGGGCATCTTAAGCTTGAGAGATGCATAATGCGGTACTGCATTAAAACGAGCAAAAGCCGCTCTTCCGAGTAGTGCTTGATAGCCACTTCGGAATGGAGCGTTGTCGAAGGTTAACTTTTCGCTTCGGAAGTTGTCGGGAGAACCGAATACAACCTTTAGTACTAGAGAGCCCGTGCAGCGGGCATCTGGGCCTGGTATTACTCCCTTAAAGGTAGTATTACTATGGCTGATTCTTGTCGGGTCTATCCCCATTTTGTGAACTGTGTCCTGATATATCATATTAAGACTACTGCCGCCATCCATAAGGACTCGTGTGAGATGGTATCCGTTGATTATTGGGTCTAACATCAAGGCAGCCAATCCTCCATGCCGGATACTTGTCAGGGGATCCCTGCGATCAAAAGTGATCGGGCAGGCCGACCAGGGGTTGAACTTAGGGGTGACGGGCTCTACGGTGCGTGTGTCTCGGAGTGCATGTTTGCTTTTCGTCACGTGAATCATGTTCACTGTTTGACCTCTGGTGGGAATTTTTTCTGTCCCCCAGTGCTTTGCTGGTGAGGCTCGTCCTCGTCTTCACTTGGTGTCTCCCTCCCCTTGTGTTCGGCGTTTAGCTTACCGGCCTACTTGAAGACCCAACATTCTCTGTGGGTGTGATTTGCAGGTTTATCGGGGGTGCCATGAATCTGACATAATTTGTCTAGAATCTTGTTTAGGCTGGACGGTCCCTCTCTACTGCCTTTGAAAGGCTTTTTCTGCTGACCCGATCGAGAGCCCCTGAATCCGGCGTTTACCGCCGTGTTGTCTGGGCTGTCTTCGTTATTTCGACGCTTGCTTTTACTACGTCATCGTTTTCCATTGCCATCCCTGACTTCGGATGTGCCTGGGTCGCTGGTGCTACTACGGGCTAGCCAGCTATCTTCGCCCGCGCAAAAGCGGGTCATGAGGCTTGTTAGGGCTGCCGTTGTTCTCGGTTTTTCTTGGTCGAGGTGTCTGGCGAGCCATTCGTCTCGGACGCTGTGTTTGAAAGCTGCTAAGGCTTCGGCGTCCGAGTAGTCGACGATTTGGTTCTTCTTAGTGAGAAATCTGTTCCAAAGCTTTCGGGCTGACTCTCCGGGCTGTTAAATTATATGACTTAAATCGTCTGCATCCGGACGTCGGACATAGGTCCCTTGAAAATTAGCCCTAAAAGCATCCTCAAGCTCCTCCCAACTTCCAATTGAGTTTTCGGGGAGGCTCTTCAGCCAGTGCCGAGCTGGTCCTTTCAGCTTGAGGGGCAAGTACTTGATGGCGTGGAGATCGTCTCCGCGAGCCATATGGATATGGAGGATAAATTCCTCAATCCAGACCGCAGGGTCTGTCGTTCTGTCGTACGCCTCTATGTTCACGGGTTGGAATCCTTTTGGAAATTCATGGTCCAGCACCTCATCGGTGAAACATAGGGGGTGTGCGGCACCCCTGTATTTGGATGTGTCATGGCGTTCTGACGGTTGTAGTGTTCGGTTTTGGTTGTGCGCTGGAGCGCGTTTCCTAGATCCGTAGATGGATCTGGTCATGCCGGCTTTCTGACGCAAGTCCTCACGTGAATCGTGTGCTGACTTATGTGCGGCCTTGTTAGCCACTCTATCGCGGCCACGAGGTGGTCGATCCGACCGGTCGGCCATTTTGTTTTTCGGATGTGTGGGCTCTAAGGCCTCATCATCAAATTCAGGCAACAGCTTGCGCTTTGGATAGCTCTTTGTGTGGTAACTACCACCATACTTTTCTTCAGTGTCGAGCACTTTGTTCCATCTACTGTTGAGCGTATTCTGCGCGGCCTTAAGCCTTTGCTTCTGCTTCTTCAGACTCCTCGCGGTGGCAATAAGCCTTCTGCGGAGGTTCTCTTGTTCCAAGTGCCTTTCCGGGATGATGTGTGCATCCTCGTCCGGACTGTTTTCCTCTCCGGAGGGAGGTTGATGAGCTTTATCCTTGGCGTCGCCGTGTTCGGACAGTGGATCCCTACTGTGTTCGCCGTTTGCTGGTTCATCCTGCTCTATCGCTGGGTCAATGTGGTCGTCGTTTCCTCTGGAGTCGACTGGGGTGTTATTTTCTCTTGCGCTGTTATCGCTATTTTTACCGAGGCGGGATTTGGAGTGGCGCCTACGCCGTCGCTTTTGTTGCTTCTCGAGGGAGCTATCCTTCGGTGCATCCTTCCGTTCCTCGTCATTGTTTTCTTAGGGTGTATCCACCATGTATATGTCATGTGATGAAGTGGCTGTCCAGCGCCCTGTGGGCGATGGTTCTCGTTCCTCTCCTGCGTCGTCGTCCATGCCGTCGATGTCTTCGGAGTCGAAATCGAGCATGTCAGTTAAATCGTCGACAGTGGCTACTATGTGGGTGGTGGGTGGGGAGCGAATTTCTTCGTCGTCTGCATCCCATTCTAGCCGGATATAGTTCGGCCAAGGTTCTCCTGACAAGGAGAGAGACCTTAATGAATCTAGCACATCACCAAAAGGCGAGTGCTGAAAGATATCCGCGGAGGTAAACTCCATGATCGGCGCCCAATCAGATTCGATAGGCGCGGACACGGGCGGCTCGGAGCCCATGGCCGGGGACGAATCCAATGGTTCGGCAGCACGGGTCTCGTAGGAGGTGAAGTCGGTATTCGGCTCTATCGCCACCGAGAGTGCGGCCTCCGTGGCGGGGTCCATTCGCCTGTCCTCGGACGGCGCAGTTTGTTTCGGATGGGGGGCCGGAGTAGTTGCAGGTGTGATCTCCCGAACACTGTCCGACAGCAGAGCTAAATCATGCTCGTCGTGATTGTGCGGCGCACCTGACATGGGCTCGAATCCGCCGAAGATCAAGTCTCCGCGGATGCCGGCAGTGTAGTTCAAGTTTCCAAATCTGACCTGATGGCCAGGGGCGTAGCTTTCAATCTACTCCAGATGGCCAAGCGAATTGGCCCGCAGTACGAAGCCGCTGAATACGAAGATCTGTCCGGGGAGGAAAACCTCACCCTGGATCGCATCGTTGCCGATGATTGAAGGAGCCATCAAGCCTTATGGTGACGGCACAGTGGAACTCTCAATGAAAGCACCAATGTCGGTGTCAAAACCGGCGGATCCCGGGTAGGGGGTCCCGAACTGTGCGTCTAAGGCGGATGGTAACAGGAGGCGGGGGACACAATGTTTACCCAGGTTCGGGTCCTCTCGATGGAGGTAATACCCTACTTCCTGCTTGATTGATCTTGATGATATGAGTATTACAAGAGTTGATCTACCACGAGATCGTAGAGGCTAAACCCTAGAAGCTAGCCTATGGTATGATTGTTGTTGTCCTACGGACTAAACCCTCCGGTTTATATAGACACTGGAGGGGGTTAGGGTTACACAGAGTCGGTTATAAGGGAGGAGATCTACATATCCGTATTGCCAAGCTTGCCTTCCACGCCAAGGAGAGTCCCATCCGGACACGGGACGAAGTCTTCAATCTTGTATCTTCATAGTCCAATAGTCCGGCCAAAGGATATAGTCCGGCTGTCCGAGGACCCCCCTAATCCAGGACTCCCTCACAAGGAATCAAACATATCATATTCAGTGATCTACAAGTTATGTCGGATTTTATGACTAACCATGTGAATGGCCAATTCCTGTTGACTCTCTAAATAGATATAAGTGAAGCAAGAGAGTTTAATTCTTTCTAAAAAAGATATGCCCACTCTCTAACAAATATAAGTGAAGCGAAAGAGCATTCTACAAATGGTGGTTTTCTATGTGTAGAGAAAGAGGCAATCCAAACTTCAAATGATATAAGCGAAGCACATGAAGCATTCTATATAGCCATACTCAAAAGATATAAGTGAAGTGCAAAGAGCATTCTATAAACCAACCAAGGACTATCTCATACCAGCATGGCGAATATACGAAAAAGGAAAAATAAAAAGCACACGACGCTCCAAGATTTGCGCATATCATGTGACGAATAAAAATATAGCTCCAAGTAAAATTACCTATAGTCGTTAGAAGAAAGAGGGGATGCCTTCCGGGGCATCCCCAAGCTTAGTTGATTGGGAGTCCTTGAATATTACCTTGGGGTGCCTCGGGCATCCCCAAGCTTAGGCTCTTACCACTCCTTATTCCTTCATCCATCGTGATCTCACCCAAAACTTGAAAACTTCAATCACACAAAACTTAACAAAACCCTCGTGAGATCCGTTAGTATAATAAAGCAAATCACCACTTCAAGTACTGTTGCGAACTCATTCGTATTTTATTTTTGCATTGTAGCTACTTCTCCATGGCTTATACCACCGATAAAATTGATAGTTTCATCAAAACTAGCAGAACAATGCATCAAAAACATAATATGTCTTAAACAGGATAGTCTGTAGCAATCTGAACATCTACCATACTTCTGTAACTCCAAAAATTCTTAAAAATTAGGAAAAAGTAAACAATTTGTATAGAAGTACTGTGCAAAAAGTTTCAAAAATATTCGACGTTCCAGTAAAAAAATGAAAATTCATGCACTACAGCCAAAGTTTCTGTTTTTGCACTGTACACACCAAACAATCAATCTAATCATCCTAAAGGCAAATCTTGGCACATTATTTTTATAATACAATGGATTTGTACAATGGGATAATTATTTTTGTTGAAAAGTTTCTGTAATCAGGGTTTGCAAAGTTTCCATGGGCATGAACAAAGTTCAAGGAGCTCCCCCACTTCAACGGTGCTCGTCTTTCTTACTTTCACTTTTCTTTTTGAAAAAGTTTTAGGTTCCCCACTTTATTTTTAATTTTTAATTTTTTTAAAGCACTCAATAGAAATAAATGTCTCTCTAAAACTTCCGGGTTGTCTCCCTGGCAGCGCTTTCTTTAAAGCCATTAAGCTAGGCATAAGGTGCTCAAGTAATGGATCCACCTCGATCCCAAGGTATATCAAAGCCAATTTTAATGAACAATGATTTGTGATTTAGTAGTGAGCACAAAGTAACATATATCATGCAACATCGAAGTCTAACTCTCTTTGCATCGGCATGTCATAAAAGAACAATTCATGCACACAAAGTAAAGGCCAATACATAGCATAAACAGTTTCTTGCAATTTTATTGTATTGGAAACATAGAGAGGCGGAGATGTAGTTCCTCTCTCATAATAATTGCAAGTAGGAGCAGCAAGCACATGCATATTATATCTATCAAAATCATCATGTGTAGTAGTAAAACGCAACCCATCAATATAATCCTTAATAAGCGCAAACTTCTCCAATACAGTGTATTTGGAAGAATTAAAAAATATAATAGGACTATCATGTATGGGTGCAATAGCAACAATTTCATTCTTAACATAAAGAACTATAGCAAGTTCATCTCCATAAGCATAATTCATATTGGCATCATGGCCACAAGCATAGCAAGCATCAAGTTCATCAAAAATGGATATTTCAAACGAATCCAAGGGATCATAGCAATTATCATAGCATTCATCCTTCGGTAAGCACGAAGGGAAATTAAACAATGTATGAGTTGAAGAGTTACTCTCATTAGAAGGTGGGCACGGGTAGCTAATCCGCTCTTCCTCCTTTTGTTCTTCGCTCTCCTCGTCATCTTTTTCATCCAATGAGCTCACAGTGCCATCAATTTCTTCTTCCATAGTTTCCTACAAAATATTAGTCTCTTCTTGGACAGCGGAGACTTTCTCAATAAACGCATCAATATCGGCATTATATTCATAATTCCCATAGCAATATTGAAGTATAGAAAAAATTTCAGGCCTGTAAACATCATCATCAAAAGCTTCATACTTTTCAAACAAAGATTCAATTTCATAAGCACCCTTAAAAGCAATGAATTCTTCTATTCGTTCCACGTCATAGTAATCATATATACCATTAGCATAAGAATCTAAGGTTTCATTATCATTAAATTTGCATGAAAAGGGAAGGTGTGGAGCCTTCATCCTAGAGCAACAAGTATAATCATATCTCAAGCAAAGTTGCCGAGCATACCAATGCAACATATGAATTTGATCCCATAAGAATTTCCCTTTTTGAGTCAAGTGATAATCCCTAAAGTATTCATGTTGATCCAACGTGTCTCCCATCATATAATTGAATGGGATTTTCTCGGGATTATTAATGTAGTGCATAATATCTTTCACATAATGAGCATCGAGGGTTTTAGGAGGTTCCCCATCTCCATGAGTAGCAAGTACACCTAATTCTTTTGGTATTTCGCGTTCCATATCCATAACTAAAGATAGAGAACAACTTAGAACAGCAAATAAAATCTACTTAGTGATAAAGCAAACAAGCACACACGAGAATATTCACCCCACGCTATTGCTCCCCGGCAACGGCGCCAGAAAAGGGTCTTGATACCCACAAGTATAGGGGATCAGTTGTAGCCTTTTTCGATAAGTAAGAGTGTCGAACCCAACGAGCAGCTAAAGGTGGAACACATATTCCCTCAATTTCTATCGACCACCGATACAACTCTACGCACGCTTTACGTTCGCTTTACCTAGAACAAGTATGAAACTAGAAGTACTTTGTGGGTGTTGTAGGATAGGTTTGCAAGATAATAAAGAGCCCGTAAATATAAAGTAGGGGCTGTTTAGATAAAGAAATAACTAAGTTAGTTTTAGTAGAGAGCTTTTTGTCACAAGAAAGTTATTTGTCCCTAGGTAATCGATAACTAGACCGGTAATCATTATTGCAATTTTATATGAGGGAGAGGCATAAGCTAACATACTTTATCTTCTTGGATCATATGCACTTGTGATTGGAACTCTAGCAAACATCCATAACTACTAAAGATCATTAAGGTAAAACCCAACCATAGCATTAAAGTATCAAGTCCTCTTTACTCCCATGCGCAAACAACCTACTTACTCGGGTTTAAGCTTCTGTCACTCTAGCAACCCACCATAAGAAAATCATGAACATATTGCAAACCCTACAGCAGGGATCCCTCACGCTTGCATGACACAGAGAGCACCATAGGACAGCACCAATAATAAAACATACAACTCAAACCAATCACGATCATCAATTAACCCATAGGACAAAATGGATCTACTCGAACATCATAGGATAGTCATACATCATTAGGAAATAATATATAGCGTTGAGTGTCGGTGTCAAAACCGGCGGATCTCGGGTAGGGGGTCCTGAACTGTGCGTCTAAGGCGGATGGTAACAGGAGGCGGGGGACACAATGTTTACCCAGGTTCGGGCCCTCTCGATGGAGGTAATACCCTACTTCCTGTTTGATTGATCTTGATGATATGAGTATTACAACAGTTGATCTACCACGAGATCATAGAGGCTAAACCCTAGAAGCTAGCCTATGATTATGATTGTTGTTGTCCTAGGGACTAAACCCTCCAGTTTATATAGACACCGGAAGGGGCTAGGGTTACACAGAGTCGGTTACAAGGGAGATCTACATATCTGAATTGCCAAGCTTGCCTTCCACGCAAAGGAGAGTCCCACCCGGACACGGGACGAAGTCTTCAATCTTGTATCTTCATAGTCCAACAGTCCGGCCAAAATATATAGTCCGGCTGTCCGAGGACCCCCTAATCCAGGACTCCCTCAGTAGCCCCTGAACCAGGCTTCAATGACGATAAGTCCGGCGCGCAGATTGTCTTCGGCATTGCAAGGCGGGTTCCTCCTCCGAATACTCCATAGAAGATTTTGAACACAAGGATTGTGTCCGGCTCTGCAAAACAAATTCCACATACCACCGTAGAGAGTATAATATTCCACAAATCTGATCTGCTGAAAACTTTCATAGCGTGACATCACGCCATGGACTGGTCATTATTCGAACCGTTTTTCTCAACCAGCTACTGCACATATTGCGAGGCGGTTTTCCTGGCACGTCTTGCCGAAGTAGGGATCGTGTCCCCTTATCACGGGATTCTCATCAATACGGGTGTGGGTAACCCATCCGCGCCATCAATCACGGCGCTTGGGGAATAAGCGAGTTTACCAAGCAAGTGGGGATGCGCACAGTTTCTACCGCCCTTATAACAAGGAATCCTCTCTTTCACCCACACCTTCTTCTTCCCTGCCCATCTATTCACGCGCAATCGAGCTCCAGCGCCCAAGTTCGCATTTTCTCCGCAAAACCATTCCAAACATGTCCGGAGCGGGAGGCAAGTGGATGGTCTCCTCCGTTATGGAGGAGAACATTACAAAGCTTCGGGAAGCCGGATACCTGGCGGCAGACATCGCGCACCGGCTCCCAGACGCGCGGCAGATTGTCCCTACTCCAGAACCCCACAAGAGGGTTGTATTCCTTACCCACTTCGTCCGCGGGCTGGGATTTCCCTCCACCCATTTGTTCATGGGCTCATGTTCTACTACGGGCTGGACTTCCATGATCTGGCCCCCAATTTCATCCTCAACATCTCGGCGTTTATCGTCGTGTGCGAGGCCTTCCTCCGCATCAAGCCCCACTTCGGCCTGTGGCTGAAGACCTTCAACGTGAAACCGAAGGTGGTGGTCGGCCAGCAAGCGTAGTGCGGAGGCGCTATGGTGGGAAAAATGCCCAACATCACCTGGCTCGAAGGCTCCTATGTGGAGACCGTGAAGGGGTGGAAATTGGGGTGGTTCTACATCACTGAGCCGCGCGACACCAACTGGGTGGCGGCCCCCGAATTTCGATCTGGCATCCCCATGCGGCTCACCTCCTGGAAAGAGAAGGGCCTATCTTGGGGCTCATCGGTGGAGCTGACCGGACTCCAGAACTGTGTTAAAAACATGATAATCAAGAAAATCAAGCTTGTCAACGTGGTCCAGGTCATGCTCTTCCGCCGGATCCCCCCATGTCAAAGACGGGCATTCAATATGTGGGAGTTCAACCCGGCTAAGCACCAGACGCTGCGAGAGCTTTTCGACACGACGCGCCAAGACATCTAGAAGGTGTTGTTCAAGTCCGCCGAGGTACCTCCTCCCCTTACCGAGGATCGCGGACTCAGCGCAAAGCGCCCTGCCAATCTGGTAAGCTCCTTATATCTCATAAGATGTTCCTTTCCCCAGTATAATCATGTGAGGGATCTGAGCCTCCATGCCATTTAACAGGACTGGGTCGCGACAGCGGAGCGGATCGATTGTCCGGCCCCACTGCCCGAAGATCCAGCAAGGGCTCTCCTGACGGAGATGCTGGTTCCGGCGCCCTATGAGGCGCCGGAGAAGAAGGCCAAGAAGAAGGCTGCGGGGACCAGGAAAGATCTCCGGCGCAAGGTTGTATCGGACTCATCGTCCGATAACACCAAGTCGCCCTCCTCCCACGAAAACGAGGAGGAGGAAGAGGAAAGTTCTCCCCCCCCCCAGCCGGGGGAGACAAGAAAAGGAAGGTCGCCCCATCTGGGGAGGCCGAAGGGTCCAAGAAGGGAAGGACTCTCCTTCCGGACTGCTCCACAGCGGCCGCTTTCAGCGACGAGGAGTGGTTACCCAGAGACAAGCCCCTGGCGAAGTCGTAAGTATCCGGATACCATAATAGTTCTGGTATATTTTGTTTTATTGCTTCTTATCATGCCAAACATGATAATGCAGTCCATCCAAACCCCATATCGGCGTATCCTCTTCGGATGAGTCTTTGGGCCAGTCAGAGATGAACAGCGATTCACTCCCGACCGCCTCCCCCTGCCCTACGGACGACGTCGAGGTGTTGTCTCAAAGGGCACCGAACCAAGAGGAGGTAGTTCTGGAGGCGCCACAAGGCAACATCCCAGATGTTGGGCGCATGGGGGGCAAGACTCCCATGGGCTCTAATGACGAGGGCAGCAAGTTTAGCCCCCAGCCGAATACTACACCGGAACCTCCAGTGGTTCCGGATTCTGTCAGGTGACCCCCCGCAAAGGGGGCGAGCCGTCTGTGCCGATGGGCTTTGTCCATCCAGAGGCATCGGACAATTTGCTGGAGGCGCTTCATGGCGCTTCCTTTGACGAAGAGCACTGCACTATCATGAGTGCGGTGGTCGAGAAGGTTCAGTCTGCCAAAAGCGGACTGACTGAAGCCTGCGCCAGCCTCCTAACAGGCTTTGAGGTAAGTAATCAGATTATGAGAAAATGTTACAGCATAGACAGTAGCCTCTGATGCTCTGGTTGGTGTTCGCAAAGGAAAGCCAAACAGAGGATCAAATAATAATCACAGGAGTCTAATCAAAATGTGTCTATGTGAATAAGCAGGCTTCACTGCTGGCCGCTGCCACTCGTACGGCGGAGGTCTCCGCACTGAAGCGGGACCTTGAGCGGTCTGAGGAAGAGCTCGGCCTTACCAAGAGGCAGCTCGAAGAGAACAAAGGTAAGTGATACCCCGTCTGTATATCGATAAAAATGAAGGTGGTTGTTAGATCATAGGATCGTCATGAATTTTGCTAGGGGCCACGACCAAAGTGGCGGCCCTGAAGAAGGTGTTGTCCGAGGCTGAAGACAAAGCGGCCAAGGAGCGCACCGAGCGCGAGAAGCAAGAGGCCCGAGTCGGCGAGGTTCAGCTAGAGCTCCAAGATTTTGCCAAGAAATACGAGTCCTTGGACCGTGACTCCAAGACGCAAGGGTCCGAGCTTGTGAAGGCCCTCGAGAACGCACAAAATGCCAAGGCCGAAGCCCAAAAGGCCCTCCAGGAGATTCAAACGGTCAAGAAGATAGCAGTGGGTAAGGCATTCATTATGCAAAACAAGCATGTGATGGAAACTTTCCTTTTACTTACCCAAATTCGGAGCTCTCCAGGAGCGTTCGCAGATCTGCCCTGCAGCATATCGAATGCCGCAGAGTTCTACCGGGCCGAGGAAGGGAGCTCGACGGAGAAGTTGTTCTAGTCTCAATATACTGGGACTGAACATCCGATGCCCTTGAGCGACCAGGTGAAGCAACTGGTCGAGCTTCACAAGGCGGCCGAACTGGCCATGAGGGGTCTCATAGTCCGGATGTGGCCTGGCGAGCCCTGCCTGGCTGCTACTTCAGCCTGGTAAAGCGGCTTGTGAATGCCTGCCCACGGTTTGAAGTCATAAAGCGGTCCGTCTGCATTGAAGGTGCGCGCAGGGCTTTTGCCCGGGCGAAAGTGCACTTGGCAAAGATGGACGCCGATAAGCTGGTGAAGGAGGGTCCACCGGAGGGCAAGGAGCATCGCCACCCCGAAAAGTATTATGACAGTGTCATGAAGGGTGCTCGCCTTGCGGCAGAGGAATGTGCTAAGGATGTAATATTTGAATGAATGTACTCATGTGATCCTGTAATATGAAACGAGTTCATGTGCGCTATGTAACGCTTGTTTTTTAAATATTAACTTCTGTGTGGCCGTTTATAAAATCTGAGAGTTGGCCAGTCGTCGGCTTCTGCCCCCATGTAACTAGTACTGAGGTGCTCGGGATAAACCTGATCACTCTTTATCCCAGTTTTGGGTCCTTCGAAGGAGGTGTCCAGCACAACGAACCAGACAATTGGACTATAAAGCTTTATCACTCTCACTTAGCCATAGAAATCTACAATTTTAAATTTTGGCGAAGCCCCTAGTATTCGGAAGGCCGAACTTGGGGCGCTATGTACGCCTAAATCGGACAAGGCCGACTCCTCGCCCGAAGCGGAAAAAATCTTTAAGGATTTGAGACCTCTCGAACAGTAACCAGCTCTCGCCGCATCATGACAGTCAGTTTTCGGCTTTCTCTACTGAGGTGCTCATCCGGAAGAACCGGGACACAATCGCAGTAGTTCTCCCAATGCTACCTTAGCTGATATAGCGGAACATAAGGTACCAAAACATGGGAGCCGGGCAAACCCAACTATTGACCCAAGACATGATTCGGAGCTGATGCATATAATGCTATAAGTTCGGGGTGCCGCACTGTCGAAAGTGTTCAGACTTTTCATGCCGTGTTATGGGGTACACTGAAGCCCCTGGCGCACTGGACGTATCAGAAAGTACGGGTGCAATTTGTCGTAAATAAGCAGACAGGGAAAAAAGATGAAAGAATGCAATAATGAGCTAATGTTGTACATTGTTATTTAAATGATACCTCAAAGCGTATGCATACAGGTAGTGCAATAAGTAAAAAATAGGACTATTTGACATGTCCTATCCGAGGGCAAGCTGCGTGTGGGTATGCAAAACAGGTATAGCGATCGTTATCAGAGACCACCTGGGGATTTCCTTGTACGTCAAAGCTTCTTGCTTCCTTGGTGTTTCCTTCCCGTGACGGGTCCGATAGTCAGACGATCGGAGAGGGCCTTCAGAGAATAGGGGCCTGAAAGGAAGAAAATATTAAAGGTATACGGGTCCTGAAGCGGTCGAACCACATTGTGGGCCGTGCCGTAGCTGTGCCTCCGCCTATGCCCATGGTATCTTGAGTGCGTAATTATGTACGCGCGGCGCAAATTTCGCCGCTTGACTGGGACTAGGACGGAGGCCGAATTGCTAGGCGAGCTCTGAACGTGCCTGGTGATCCTATTGCAGGGTACTCCGGACTCGCTTGAAGGTGTCCGGGGGCTTTTTCGCCGAATTGGCGGTTTGCCTCAGAAGGCTGCTTTGCACTTCTGCTGCAAGAGCAGTGGTGTGCTCCTCCGTACGGAGCGAGCGTTCTGTGTTTCCATTAACTGTTATAACCCCGCGAGGTCCTGGCATTTTGAGCTTGAGGTATGCATAATGCGGTACTGCGTTGAATCTGGCGAATGCGGTTCGTCCGAGCAGTGCGTGATAGCCACTGCGGAAGGGGACGATATCGAAGATTAACTCCTCGCTTCGGAAATTGTCCGGAGATCCGAAGACCTCTTCCAGTGTGATTGAGCCCGTGAAACAGGCCTCTATACCTGGTATGACACCTTTAAAGGTGGTTTTTGTGGGTTTGATCCTCGAGGGGTCTATACCCATTTTGCGTACTGTATCCTGATAGAGCAGGTTCAGGCTGCTGCCACCATCCATAAGGACTCGAGTGAGGTGAAATCCGTCAATGATGGGGTCAAGGACCAATGCGGCAGAACCGCCAAGACGGATACTGGTGGGGTGGTCCCTGCAATCGAACATGATCAGACAAGAAGACCATGGGTTGATCTTTGGGGCGACTAGCTCCATCGCATAGACGTCCCTTAGTGCACGCTTCCGTTCCCACTTGGGAATATGGGTTGCGTATATCATGTTCACCGCTTTCACTTGGGGAGGAAATTTCTTTTGTCCTCCTGTGTTCGGCGGCCGGGGCTCCTCCTCGTCATCACTATGCAGCCCCTTTTCCTTGTTTTCGGCATTCAACTTGCCGGCCTGTTTGAACACCCAACATTCTCTGTTGGTGTGATTGCTTCTTTTGAACGGCTTTTTCCACTGACCGGATTTAGAGCCACTAAATCCGGCATTAACTGCCGTGTCTTCGGCGTTGTCACCGTTGTTGCGGCGCTTGTGTCCGTTGCGACACGGCCTGCCGTTGTTATCTTTGGCATCTGAATTGCCAGGGTTTCTTGATGTGTTGTTGCTGCGAGCCAGCCAGCTGTCCTCGCCCGCACAAAAGCGGTTCATGAGTGTCGTGAGGGCTGCCATGGACTTCGGCTTCTCTTGGCCGAGGTGTCGGGCGAGCCACTCGTCGCGGATGTTATGCTTAAATGCCGCTAAGGCCTCGGCATCCGGACAGTCGACAATTTGGTTCTTTTTAGTTAGGAACCGAGTCCAGAATTTCCTGGCTGATTCCCCCGGCTGTTGGGTTATGTGACTCAAGTCATCGGCATCCGGTGGTCGCACATAAGTGCCCTGGAAGTTGACAAGGAATGCGTCTTCCAAATTCTCCCAACTGCCAATGGAGTTTGCCGGCAGGCTATTCAGCCAATGCCGAGCCGGCCCTTTGAGTTTTAGTGGGAGGTACTTGATGGCATGTAGATCGTCACCGCGGGCCATGTGGATGTGGAGGAGGAAATCTTCAATCCATACCGCGGGGTCTGTTGTACCATCATATGATTCAATGTTCACGGGTTTAAAACCTTCTGGGAATTAGTGATCCATTACTTCGTCAGTGAAGCATAGGGGGTGTGCGGTGCCTCTGTGCCGGGTGATACGTCTCCAGCGTATCTATAATTTTTGATTGCTCCATGCTATATTATCTACTGTTTTGGACATTATTGGGCTTTATTATTCACTTTTATATTATTTTTGGGACTAACCTATTAACCGGAGGCCCAGCCCAGAATTGCTGTTTTTTGCCTATTTCAGAGTTTTGCAGAAAAGGAATATCAAACGGAGTCCAAACGGAATGAAACCTTCGGGAACGTGATTTTTAGGAAGATTATGATCCAGGAGACTTGGACCCTACGTCAAGAAACAAAAGAGGAGGCCACGAGGTAGGGGGGCGCGCCCTCCACCCTCGTGGGCCCCCTGTTGCTCCACCGACGTACTCCTTCCTCCTATATATACCTATGTACCCCCAAACGATCAGATACGGAGCCAAAAACCTAACTCCACCGCCGCAACCTTCTGTACCCATGCGATCCCATCTTGGGGCTTGTTCCGGAGCTCCGCCGGAGGGGGCATCCATCATGGAGGGCTTCTACATCATCACCATAGCCTCTCCGATGAAGTGTGAGTAGTTTACCTCAGACCTTCGGGTACATAGTTAGTAGCTAGATGGCTTCTTCTCTCTTTTTGGATCTCAATACAATGTTCTCCCCCTCTCTCGTGGAGATCTATTCGATGTAATCTTCTTTTTGCGGTGTGTTTGTTGAGATCAATGAATTGTGGGTTTATGATCAAGATTATCTATGAACGATATTTGAATCTTCTCTGAATTCTTTTATGTATGATTGGTTATCTTTGCAAGTCTCTTCGAATTATTAGTTTGGTTTGGCCTAGTAGATTGATCTTTCTTGCAATGGGAGAAGTGCTTAGCTTTGGGTTCAATCTTGCGGTGTCCTTTCCCAGTGACAGTGGGGGAAGCAAGGCATGTATTGTATTGTTGCCATCGAGGATAACAAGATGGGGTTTTTCTCATATTGCATGAATTTATCCCACTACATCATGTCATCTTGCTTAAGGCATTACTCTGTTTTTATGAACTTAATACTCTAGATGCATGCTGGATAGCGGTCGATGAGTGGAGTAATAGTAGTAGATGCAGACAGGAGTCGGTCTACTTGTCTCAGACATGATGCCTATATACATGATCATACCTAGATATTCTCATAACTATGCTCAATTCTGTCAATTGCTCAACAGTAATTCGTTCACCCACCGTAAAATACTTATGCTCTCGAGAGAAGCCAATAGTGAAACCTATGGCCCCCGGGTCTATCTTCATCATATTAATCTTCCAATACTTAGTTATTTCCTTTGCTTTTATTTTACTTTGCATCTCTATCACAAAAATACCAAAAATATTATCCTATCAGATCTCACTCTCATAAGTGACCATGAAGGGATTGACAACCCCTTATCGCGTTGGTTGCGAGGAGTTATTTATTTTGTGTAGGTACGAGGGACTCGCGCGTAGCCTCCTACTGGATTGATACCTTGGTTCTCAAAAACTGAGGGAAATACTTACGCTACTTTGCTGCATCACCCTTTCCTCTTCAAGGGAAAACCAACACAGTGCTCAAGAGGTAGCAAGAAGGATTTCTGGCGCCGTTGCCGGGGAGGCTTACGCAAGGTCAATTCAAGATTTGGACTCCCGACAATGAGCCATTTCTGGCGCCTTTGCCAGGGAGTCTACGCAAAAGTCAACATACCAAGTACCCATCACAAATCCCTTATCTCCCGCATTACATTATTTGCCATTTGCCTCTCGTTTTCCTCTCCCCCACTTCACCCTTGCCGTTTTATTCGCCCTCTCTTTTCGGTCTGCCTCTTTTTCGCTTGCTTTTTGTTTGCTCGTGTGTTGGATTGCTTGTTTGTCACGATGGCTCAAGATAATACCAAATTATGTGACTTTACCAATACCAACAATAATGATTTCCTTAGCACTCTGATTGCTCCTCTTACCAATACTGAATCTTGTGAAATCAATGCTGCTTTGTTGAATCTTGTCATGAAAGATCAATTCACCGGCCTTCCTAGTGAAGATGCCTCATCTAAATAGCTTCGTTGATTTGTGTGATATGCAAAAGAAGAAAGATGTTGATAATGATATTGTTAAATTGAAGCTATTTCCTTTTTCGCTTAGAGATCGTGCTAAAGCTTGGTTTTTGTCTTTGCCTAAAAATAGTATTGATTCTTGGAACAAGTGCAAAGATGCTTTTATCTCTAAGTATTTTCCTCCCGCTAAGATCATCTCTCTTAGAAATGATATTATGAATTTTAAGCAACTTGATCATGAACATGTTGCACAAGCTTGGGAGAGGATGAAATTAATGATACGTAATTGCCCTACTCATGGTTTGAATTTGTGGATGATTATACAAAATTTTTATGCCGGATTGAATTTTGTTTCTAGAAATCTTTTAGATTCGGCCGCGGGAGGCACTTTTATGGAAATCACTTTAGGAGAAGCTACTAAACTCCTAGATAATATTATGGTTAATTATTCTCAATGGCACACTGAAAGATCTACTAATAACAAAGTGCATGCGATAGAAGAAATTAATGTTTTGAGTGGAAAGATGGATGAACTTATGAAATTATTTGCTAGTAAGAGTGTTTCTTCTGATCCTAATGATATGCCTTTGTCTACTTTGATTGAGAATAATAATGAATCTATGGATGTGAATTTTGTTGGTAGGAATAATTTTGGTAACAACGCGTATAGAGGAAACTTTAATCCTAGGCCTTATCCTAGTAATTCCTCTAATAATTATGGAAATTCCTACAACAACTCTTATGGAAATTTTAATAAGACGCCCTCTGAATTTGAGACTAGTGTTAAAGAGTTTATGAATTCGCAAAAGAATTTCAATGCTTTGCTTGAAGAGAAATTGCTTAAAGTTGATGAATTGGCCAGGAACGTTGATAGAATTTCTCTTGATGTTGATTCTTTAAAGCTTAGATCTATTCCTCCTAAGCATGATATTAATGAGTCTCTCAAAGCCATGAGAATTTCCATTGATGAGTGCAAAGAAAGAACCGCTAGGATGCGTGCTAAGAAAGATTGCTTTTATGAAAGCGTGTTCTTCAAATTTCTATGAAAATAAAGATGAAGATCTAAAAGTTATTTATGTTTCCCCTATTAAATCTTTGTTTTTCAATATGAATCTTGATAATGATGGGACTGAATATGATCCACCTTTACCTAGAAGGCGTTCCAAGAATTCGGAGTTTTTAGATCTTGATGCTAAATTTGATGAAAGTGGGATTGAAGAAATCAAAACCCTAGATGTTGCTAAACCCACTATTTTGGATTTCAAGGAATTTAATTATGAAAATTGCTCTTTGATAGATTGTATTTCCTTGTTGCAATCCGTGCTAAATTCTCCTCATGCTTATAGTCAAAATAGAGCGTTTACCAAACATATCGTAGATGCCTTAATGCAATCTTATGAAGAAAAACTTGAGTTGGAAGTTTCTATTCCTAGAAAACTTTATGATGAGTGGGAACCTACTATTAAAATTAAGATTAAGGATCATGAGTTCCATGATTTATCTGATTTGGGTGCTAGTGTTTCCACTATTCCCAAAACTTTGTGCGATTTGCTAGATTTCCGTGATTTTGATGATCGCTCTCTAAACTTGCACCTTGCGGATTCCACTATTAAGAAACGTATGGGAAGAATTAATGATGTTCTTATTGTTGCAAATAGGAATTATGTGCCCGTAGATTTTATCGTTCTTGATATAGATTGCAATCCTTCATGTCCTATTATTCTTGGTAGACCTTTCCTTAGAACGATTGGTGCAATTATTGATATGAAGGAAGGGAATATTAGATTTCAATTTCCATTAAAGAAAGGCATGGAAAACTTCCCTAGGAATAAAATAAAATTACCATATGAATCTATCATGAGAGCCACTTATGGATTGCCTACCAAAGATGGCAATAACTAGATCTATCCTTGCTTTTATGCCTAGCTAGGGGCGTTAAACAATAGCGCTTGTTGGGAGGCAACCCAATTTTATTTTTAGTTTTTTGCTTTTTGCTTATGTTTAGGAATAAAAATTTGATCTAGCCTCTGGTTAGATGTGTTTTTATGTTTTAATTAGTGTTTGTGCCAAGTTAAACCTATAGGATCTTCTTGGATGATAGTTATTTGATCTTGCTGTAATTTCCAGAAACTTTCTGTTCACGAAAACAATTGTTAAAAATCACCAGAACGTGATAAAATAGTGATTCCAATTGCTGCTGATCAATAAACAAATTTTCTAGGTCGTCCTATTTTGGCTGATTGTTTGGAGTTCCAGAAGTTTGCGTTAGTTACAGATTACTACAGACTGTTCTGTTTTTGACAGATTCTGTTTTTCGTGTGTTGTTTGCTTATTTTGATGAATCTATGGCTAGTAAATAGTTTGTAAACCATAGAGAAGATGGAATACAGTAGGTTTAACACCAATATAAATAAAGAATGAGTTCATTACAGTGCCTTGAAGTGGTCTTTTGTTTTCTTTCGCTAACGGAGCTCACGAGATTTCTGTTGAGTTTTGTGTTGTGAAGTTTTCAAGTTTTGGGTGAAAGATTTTGATGGATTATGGAACAAGGAGTGGCAAGAACCTAAGCTTGGGGATGCCCATGGCACCCCCAAGATAATCTAAGGACGCCATAAAGCCAAAGCTTGGAAATGCCCCGGAAGGCATCCCCTCTTTCGTCTACTTCCATCGGTAACTTTACTTGGAGCTATATTTTTATTCACCACATGATATGTGTTTTGCCTGGAGCGTCTTGTATGATTTGAGTCTTTGCTTTTTAGTTTACCACAATCATCCTTGCTGTACACACCTTTTGAGAGAGCCATACATGATTTGGAATTTGTTAGAATACTCTATGTGCTTCGCTTATATCTTTTGAGTTATATAGTTTTGCTCTAGTACTTCACTTATATCTTTTAGAGCACGGTGGTGGATTTGTTTTATAGAAACTATTGATCTCTCATGCTTCACTTAGATTATTTTGAGAGTCTTAAATAGCATGGTAATTTGCTTAAATAATCCTAATATGCTTGGTATTCAAGATTTGTAAAACTTTCTTATGAGTATGTTGAATACTATGAGAAGTTTGATGCTTGATAATTGTTTTGAGATATAAAGATGGTGATTTTAGAGTCATGCTAGTTGAGTAGTTGTGAATTTTAGAAATACTTGTGTTAAAGTTTGCGATTCCCGTAGCATGCACGTATGGTGAACCGTTATGTGATGAAGTCGGAGCACGATTTATTTATTGATTGTCTTCCTTATGAGTGGCGGTCGGGGACGAGCGATGGTCTTTTCCTACCAATCTATCCCCCTAGGAGCATGCGCGTAATACTTTGCTTTGATAACTTGTAGATTTTTGCAATAAGTATATGAGTTCTTTATCACTAATGTTGAGTCCATGGATTATACACACTTTTCTTCCTTCCACCATTGCTAGCCTCTCTAATACGGCGCACTTTTCGCCGGTATCATACACCCACCATATACCTTCCTCAAAACAGCCACCATACCTACCTATCATGGCATTTCCATAGCCATTCCGAGATATATTGCCATGCAACTTTCCACCATTCCGTTTATTATGACACGCTCCATCATTGTCATATTGCTTAGCATGATCATGTAGTTGACATTGTATTTGTGGCAAAGCCACCATTCATAATTCTTTCATACATGTCACTCTTGATTCATTGCATATCCCGGTACACCGCCGGAGGCATTCATATAGAGTCATATTTTGTTCTAAGTATCGAGTTGTAATTGTTGAGTTGTAAGAAAATAAAAGTGTGATGATCTTCATTTTAGAGCATTGTCCCAAGTGAGGAAAAGGATGATGGAGACTATGATTCCCCCACAAGTCGGGATGAGACTCCGGACGAAAAAAAAAGAAAAGAGGCCATAAAAAAGAGAAAAGGCCCAAATAAAAAAATGAGAGAAAAAGAGAGAAGGGACAATGTTACTATCCTTTTACCACACTTGTGCTTCAAAGTAGCAGCATGATCTTCATTATAGAGAGTCTCTCATTTTGTCACTTTCATATACTAGTGGGAGTTTTTCATTATAGAACTTGGATTGTATATCCCAATGATGGGCTTCCTCAAAATGCCTTAGGTCTTCGTGAGCAAGCGAGTTGGATGCACACCCACTTAGTTTCTTTTGTTGAGCTCTCATATACTTATAGCTCTAGTGCATCCGTTGCATGGCAATCCCTACTCACTCACATTGATATCTATTGATGGGAATCTCCATAGCCCGTTGATACGCCTAGTTGATGTGAGACTATCTTCTCCCTTTTTGTCTTCTCCACAACCACCATTCTATTCCACATATAGTGCTATATCCATGGCTCACGCTCATGTATTGCGTGAAGATTGAAAAAGTTTGAGAATGTCAAAAGTATGAAACAATTGCTTGGCTTGTTATCGGGGTTGTGCATGATTTAAATACTTTGTGTGGTGAAGATAGAGCATAGCCAGACTATATGATTTTGTAGGGATAACTTTCTTTGGCCATGTTATTTTGAGAAGACATGATTGCTTTGTTAGTATGCTTGAAGTATTATTATTTTTATGTCAATACTAAGCTTTTGTCTTCAATCTTTCGGATCTGAATATTCATACCACAATTAAGAAGAATTACATTGAAATTATGCCAAGTAGCACTCCGCATCAAAAATTCTGTTTTTATCATTTACCTACTCGAGGACGAGCAGGAATTAAGCTTGGGGATGCCTGATACGTCTCCAACGTATCTATAATTTTTGATTGCTCCATGCTATATTATCTACTGTTTTGGACATTATTGGGCTTTATTATTCACTTCTATATTATTTTTGGGACTAACCTATTAACCGGAGGCCCAGCCCAGAATTGCTGTTTTTTGCCTATTTCAGAGTTTCACAGAAAAGGAATATCAAACGGAGTCCAAACGGAATGAAACCTTCGGGAACGTGATTTTTAGGAAGATTATGATCCAGGAGACTTGGACCCTACGTCAAGAAACAAAACAGGAAGCCACGAGGTAGGGGGCATGCCCACCCCCCAGGGCGCGCCCTCCACCCTCGTGGGCCCCCTGTTGCTCCACTGACGTACTCCTTCCTCCTATATATACCTACGTACCCCCAAACGATCAGATACGGATCCAAAAACCTAATTCCACCGCCGCAACCTTCTATACCCACGAGATCCCATCTTGGGGCCTGTTCCGGAGCTCCGCCGGAGGGGGCATCCATCACGGAGGGCTTCTACATCATCACCATAGCCTCTCCGATGAAGTGTGAGTAGTTTACCTCAGACCTTCGGGTCCATAGTTAGTAGTTAGATGGCTTCTTCTCTCTTTTTGGATCTCAATACAATGTTCTCCCCCTCTCTTGTGGAGACCTATTCGATGTAATCTTCTTTTTGCGGTGTGTTTGTTGAGATCGATGAATTGTGGGTTTATGATCAAGATTATCTATGAATGATATTTGAATCTTCTCTGAATTCTTTTATGTATGATTGGTTATCTTTGCAAGTCTCTTCGAATTATCAGTTTGGTTTGGCCTACTAGATTGATCTTTCTTGCAATGGGAGAAGTGCTTAGCTTTCGGTTCAATCTTGCGGTGTCCTTTCCCAGTGACAGTAGGGGCAGCAAGGCACGTATTGTATTGTTGCCATCGAGGATAACAAGATGGTGTTTTTTTATCATATTGCATGAATTTCTCCATCTACATCATGTCATCTTGCTTAAGGCGTTACTCTGTTTTTATGAACTTAATACTCTAGATGCATGCTGGATAGCGGTCGATGAGTGGAGTAATAGTAGTACATGTGAGGAAGGAGTCGGTCTACTTGTCTCGGACGTGATGCCTATATACATGATCATACCTAGACATTCTCATAACTATGCTCAATTATGCCAATTGCTCAACAGTAATTCGTTCACCCACCGTAAAATACTTATGCTCTCGAGAGAAGCCACTAGTGAAACCTATGGCCCCCGGGTCTATCTTCATCATATTAATCTTCCAATAATTAGTTATTTCCTTTGCTTTTTACTTTGCTTTTATTTTACTTTACATCTCTATCACAAAAATACCAAAAATATTATCCTATCAGATCTCACTCTCGTAAGTGACCGTGAAGGGATTGACAACCCCTTATCGCGTTGGTTGCGAGGAGTTATTTGTTTTGTGTAGGTACGAGGGACCCGCGCGCAGCCTCCTACTGGATTGATACCTTGGTTCTCAAAAACTGAGGGAAATACTTATGCTATTTTGCTGCATCACCCTTTCCTCTTCAAGGGAAAACCAACGCAGTGCTCAAGAGGTAGCACCGGGCTATGTCGCGACGCAGTTCATATGAGTCTTGTCTGCTGTATTCCGCCCTGCCAGATTTGCTTTTAGTATATCCGGCGTGACGGTCGTCGTCACACGTCGGGGCGTGCCCCCGTGATCCATAGATCGATCTTGCATGTCCTGCTTTGTTTTCCAATACGTCTGGCAGGTCCTGCGTGTTACCCCGGGCCTCGGTATTTGTGTTTAACTGGCGACGGGGTGCGGGCTGGACTTCGGCCTGATATGCCGCTTTGTCTCGGCCATGAGGTGGCCGGTCAGCCGCATCATACGCTGGAAGCGTAGGTTTTAATGCTTCCTCCTCGAGTTGGGGTAGCAACCTGCGCTTTGGGTAACTTTTGGTTGGGCGCTCGAGTTCGTATTCCTCGGCCACCAGGACCTCGGTCCATCTATCCACTAGCAGATCTTGGTCAGCTTGAAGCTGTTCTTGCTTTTTCTCCAGGCTTTTTGCTGTGGCTATAAGCCGGCGCTTGAAGCGCTCCTATTCGACGGGATCCTCAGGCACGATAAATTCTTCGTCGCCGAGGCTCACCTCGTCTTCGGAGAGAGGCATGTAATTGTCATCCTTTGATTCTCCGTCTGCTGCCTGTTCCTTAGGGCTAGCTTGCCCATCCTCCCGCTCGAAGCCTAGCTGGAGGGGATTGTCTTCGTCTTCGGCACTATCCGCAGCGTTATTGTCTCTTGTGCCGGTATCGCCGCTTTTGCTATGGCGGGGCTTAGAGCGGCGCCGTTGACGCCGGTGCTTAGATTGCTTCTCGAGGGGATTATCCTCCATTGCCTTATTGCCGTCGCTTTCTTTGGGGGTGTCCACCATGTATATATCATATGATGAGGTGGCAGTCCAGCGCCCTGTGGGCGGTGGTTCCTGTTCTTCTCCTGCATCGTCGTCCATACCGTCGATGTCTTCAGAACCGAAATCGAGCATGTCGGTTAAGTCGTCGACAGTGGCTATTAAGTGGGTGGTGGGTCGAGAACGAATTTCTTCGTCGTCCCCTTCCCACTCGAGCTGGACATAGTTCGGCCAAGGGCCTCCTGACAAGGAGAGAGACCTTAATGAATTCAGTATGTCGCCCAGGGGCGAGTGCTGAAAGATATCCGTGGAGGAAAACTCCATGATCGGCGCCCAATCAGATTCGATAGGCACGGACGCAGGCGGTTCAGAGCCCGTGGCCGGGGACGAATCCAAGTGTCCGGCAACACAGGTCTCGTAGGAGGTGAAGTCAGTATTCGGCTCTATCGCTGCTGAGTGTGCGGCCTCCGTGGCGGGGTCCATCGACCCGTCCTCGGACGGCGCAATCTACTCTGGATTGAGGGCCGGAGTAGCCACAGGTGTGGTCTCCCAAACACCATCCGACGGCAGAGCTAAGGCATGCTCGTCGTGACTGTCCGGCGCACCTGACATGGGCTCGAATCCGTCGAAGATCAAGTCTCCGCGGATGTCGGCGGTATAGTTTAAATTTCCAAACCTGACCCGACGGCCAGGGGCGTAGCTCTCGATCTGCTCTAGATGGCCAAGCGAGTTGGCCCGCAGTACGAAGCCGCCGAGTACAAAGATCTGTCCGGGGAGAAAAACCTCACCCTGGATCGCAGCGTTGCCGATGATCGAAGGAGACATCAAGCCTTTATCGTGACAGCACAGTGGAACTCTCAATGAAAGCACCAATGTCGGTGTCAAAACCGGCGGATCTCGGGTAGGGGGTCCCGAACTGTGCATCTAAGGCGGATGGTAACAGGAGGTAGGGGACACAATGTTTACCCAGGTTCGGGCCCTCTCGATGGAGATAATACCCTACTTCCTTCTTGATTGATCTTGATGATATGAGTATTACAAGAGTTGATCTACCACGAGATCGTAGAGGTTAAACCCTAGAAGCTAGCCTATGATTATGATTGTTGTTGTCCTACGGACTAAACCCTCCGGTTTATATAGACACCGGAAGGGGCTAGGGTTATGCAGAGTCGGTTACAAGGGAGGAGATATACATATCCAAATTGCCAAGCTTGCCTTCCACGCAAAGGAGAGTCCCACCCGGACACGGGACGAAGTCTTCAATCTTGTATCTTCATAGTCCAACAGTCCGGCCAAAGTATATAGTCCGGCTGTCCGAGGACCCCCTAATCTAGGACTCCCTCAGTAGCCCCTGAACCAGGCTTCGATGACGATAAGTCCAGCGCGCAGATTGTCTTCGGCATTGCAAGGCGGGTTCCTCCTCCGAATACTCCATAGAAGATTTTGAACACAAGGAATGTGTTCGGCTCTGCAAAACAAATTCCACATACCACCGTAGAGAGTATAATATTCCACAAATCTGATCTGCTGACAACTTTCATAGCATGACATCTTGCCATGGCCCGGTCATTATTCGAACCGTTTTTCTCAACCAGCTACTGCACATATTGCGAGGCGGTTTTCCTGGCACGTCTTGTCGAAGCAGAGATCGTGTCCCATTATCACGGGATTCTCATCAATACGGGTGTGGGTAACCCAACCGCACCATCAATCACGGCGCTTGGGGAATAAGCGAGTTTACCAGGTGAAAGAAGATGCGGTGCCCCCATGTTTGGTTTTGGTAATTGATGACAATCTCTATGGACTAATGGTTGCCTTGAGTTATAGTTGAAGGATTTGTCCATAGGCATTTCTTGAAGTCCATGTGTTGGTTTCAAGGAGTTTATGTGGTGACCAAGGTGTTATTAAGGAATTATCCAAAGATTGGTCATGTGAGAGTTGAGCTTATTACAAGCATGTCTTGAAGAAGAAGATTGTGTGATCATTCATGTTTACCTTCAAGACATCATCCAAATGAAGAGAGTTGGAAAGAGTCAAGGTTGATCAAGACTAAGTCAAGAGTGAATCAAGTTGATCAACACACAAAGCGCACAAGATGTACCGAGGGATCAAGCGATCCCATGGTATGGTAAGCATTGTCAATTACGCTTTGTGTACTAACCCATGGTCTTTGTGAGAGTTCTTTGTGGGGTTAGGTTGCGGTGTGCAAGTTCAAGTGAAGCGGGCAAGTTCAAGTAAAGCATCACGAAGAGATCAAATGCTTGAAGCCATTGTGGTGACAATGGACTTGTGAAGATGTGCAGAAGGGTGGCTCACCCATAGTGGAGTATGGGGGAGCAATCAACTAGTCTTCATCGAGCCAACACAATCAAGAAAGGTGGTCCATCTTTAGGGAGTCAAGATCGTCATCATCTAGCTCAAGTGGACCATGTGCAAGGAAAAGGTTTGCTCTTGATAGGTTTTCTATTTTACTGGTCTCATGATGGTAGTTGGGAGACCGGGTTATAGGATCGATTGCCGTACTATCAAGGGGGGCTCTCGATGAGTAGCTTGATCGTATCGTTCATAGAGAGCTCAAACCATTGCATCCTTGCATCATCTTTATTGGTTCTTGTTTGGTTCTTCTCTTTGTGAGTTTTGGAGCTTATGGTCATCTTGATGACAAGCTCGAGTTCATCGAAAACGGAGTTCATACCTCCCCTGCCCCTTCTTGCTATAACCAGTCGCTGTTTTGATGCTACTCGTCTTCCTCTATCCAACAAGCTTGAGTTTGCTCAATTCCGAGCTCATATGAAGAAGTTTTGGCAATTCTATTTTTCTCCCTGCGGTAGTACCGCGGTGGCAGCGGTAGTACCGCTTGTAGCGTCAAGCGGTAGTACCGCTCCAGTACCGCTCTACTACCGCCTCGATTTTGGGTCAGCTCTTTTCGTGTCGGGTTCAACGGTAGTCGCGCGGTAGTAAGGCACGGTAGTTCCGCCTATAAGCGGTAGTACCGCTCCGGTCGAGCGGTAGTACCGCTGGGGTGAGCAGTAGTACCGCTTATAAGCGGTACTACCGCCCCAAGGTTCATGTTTTGTTGATCCGTTTCCCTGCTTCTTCCGCCCGAGCGGTAGTACCGCTCGTGGGGCGGTAGTACCGCTCGTGTGCGGGCTGAGCACATAACGGTTGGTTTTTCCCCCTCCTATAAAAGGGGGTCTTCTTCCCCAATGAACCTTATCTTTTGAGCTCTTGTTCTTCCCCCATTGTTGACCTTCTTCGAGCTTGCTATCTCTCAATCCCTCCATGGATTCTTGCTAGTTTTTGGGGGAAAGAGAGAGGAGATATAGATCCACATTTCCACCAATCACTTTCTCCTCTAGGTGAGGGGAACCCCTTGGATCTAGATCTTGGAGTTCTTGGTGTTCTCCTTCTTGTTCTTCCTCTCTTTTCCCTCCCTAGCATTAGTTGCTTTGGTGGGATTTGAGAGAGAAGGACTTGGGCACTTCATGTGCCCTTGCCATTGCATTGGGTGCATCGGTTTGAGTTCTCCACGGTGATACGTGGAAGTTACAAGTTGAGAAGCTTATTACTCTTGGGTGCTTGGTACCCTTGAGCTTGTTCCTCTTGGGTGCTTGGGCGCCCTAGACGGTTGGTGGTGTTCGGAGCTCAATCATTGTGGTGTAAAGCTCCGGGCAAGCGTCGGGGTCTCCAATTAGGTTGTGGAGATCGCCCCGAGCAATTTGACGGGTTCCGGTGACCGCCCCCAAGGGTTGCCAAAGTGTACGGGTTCGGTGACCGCCCCCAAGGGTTGCCAAAGTGTACGGGTTCGGTGACCGCCCCCAAGGGTTGCCATTTGTACGGTTTCGGTGACCGCCCTCAAGGGTCCCTTAGTGGAATCACGGCATCTTGCATTGTGCGAGGGCGTGAGGAGATTACGGTGGCCCTAGTGGCTTCTTGGGGAGCATTGTGCCTCCACACCGCTCCAAACGGAGATTAGCATCCACAAGGGTGTGAACTTCGGGATACATCGTCGTCTTCACGTGCCTCGGTTATCTCTTACCCGAGCCCTTTACTTATGCACTTTACTTTGTGATAGCCATATTGTTTCTTGTCATATATCTTGCTATCACCTAGTTGTTTATCTTGCTTAGCATAAGTTGTTGGTGCACATAGGTGAGCCTAGTGTTGTAGGTTTTGTGCTTGGCAAATTAACCGCTAGGTTTATTCCGCATTTGTACAAGCCTAAACCGTAATTATTTTAAAGCGCCTATTCACCCCCCCCCTCTAGGCGACATCCACGATCTTTCACCAGGCAAGTGGGGAGGCGCACAGTTTCTACCGCCCTTATAAAGGGACAAGGACTCCTCTCTTTCACCCACGCCTTCTTCTTCCCTGCCCATCTATTCTCGCGCACTCGCGCTCCAGCGCCCAAGTTCGCATTTTCTCCACAAAACCATTCCAAACATGTCCGGAGCGGGAGCCAAGTGGATGGTCTCTTCCGTTACGGAGGAGAACATTACAAAGCTCCGGGAAGTCGGATACCTGGCCGCAGACATCGCGCACCGGCTCCCAGACGCGGGGCAGATCGTCCCTACTCCAGAACCCCACGAGAGGGTTGTATTCCTTACCCACTTCGTCCGCGGGCTGGGATTTCCCCTCCACCCATTTGTTCGCGGGCTCATGTTCTACTACGGGCTGGACTTCCATGATCTGGCCCCCAATTTCATCCTCAACATCTCGGCGTTTATCGTCGTGTGCGAGGCCTTCCTCCGCATCAAGCCTCACTTCGGCCTGTGGCTGAAGACCTTCATCGTGAAACCGAAGGTGGTGGTCGGCCAGCAAGTGGAGGGCGGAGGCGCTATGGTGGGAAAAATGGCCAACATCACCTGGCTCAAAGGCTCCTATGTGGAGACCGTGAAGGGGTGGCAATCGGGGTGGTTCTACATCACCGAGCCACGCGACACCAACTGGGTGGTGGCCCCTGAATTTCGATCTGGCATCCCCATGCAGCTCACCTCCTGGAAAGAGAAGGGCCTATCCTGGGGCTCATCGGTGGAGCTGACTGGACTCCAGAACTGTGTTAAAAATATTTAAGCAAGAAAATCAAGCTTGTCAACGTGGTCCAGGTCATGCTCTTCCGCCGGATCCTCCCGTGTCAAAGACAGGCATTCAGTATGTGGGAGTTCGACCCGGCTAAGCACCAGACGATGCGAGAGCTTTTCAACACGACGCACCAAGACATCTAGAAGGTGTTGTTCAAGTCCGCCGAGGTACCTCCTCCCCTTACCGAGGATCGAGACTCAGCGCAAAGCGCCCTGCCAATCCGGTAAGCTCCTTATATCTCATAAGATGTTCCTTTCCCCAGTATAATCATGTGAGGGATCTGAGCCTCCACGCCATTTAACAGGACTGGGTCGCGACAGCGGAGCGGATCGATTGTTCGGCCCCACTGCCCAAAGATCCAACAAGGGCTCTCCTAACGGAGATGCTGGTTCCGGCGCCCTATGAGGCGCCGGACAAGAAGCCCGCGGGGACCAGGAAAGGTCTCCGGCGCATGGTTGTATCAGACTCATCGTCCGATAACACCGAGGCGTCCTCCTCCCACGAAAACGAGGAGGAGGAAGAGGAAAGTTCTCCCCCCACCCCCAGCTGGGGGAGACAAGAAAAGGAAGGCCGCCCCATCTGGGGAGGCCGAAGGGTCCAAGAAGGGAAGGACCTGAAGGAAATATGCCCTAGAGGCAATAATAAAGTTATTATTTATTTCCTTATTTCATGATAAATTTTTATTATTCATGCTAGAATTGTATTAACTGGAAACATAATACTTGTGTGAATACATAGACAAATAGAGTGTCACTAGTATGCCTCTACTTGACTAGCTCGTTGATCAAAGATGGTCATGTTTCCTAGCCATAGACATGAGTTGTCTTTTGATTAACGGGATCACATCATTAGGAGAATGATGTGATTGACTTGACCCATTCCGTTAGCTTAGCACTCGATCGTATAGTATGTTGCTATTGCTTTCTTCATGACTTATACATATTCCTATGACTATGAGATTATGCAACTCCCGTTTACCGGAGGAACACTTTGTGTGCTACCAAACGTCACAACGTAACTGGGTGATTATAAAGGTGCTCTACAGGTGTCTCCGAAGGTACTTGTTGGGTTGGCGTATTTCGAGATTAGGATTTGTCACTCCGATTGTCGGAGAGGTATCTCTGGGCCCACTCGGTAATGCACATCACTTAAGCCTTGCAAGCATTGCAACTAATGAGTTAGTTGCGGGATGATGTATTACGGAACGAGTAAAGAGACTTGGCGGTAACGAGATTGAACTAGGTATTGAGATACCGACGATCGAATCTCAGGCAAGTAACATACCGATGACAAAGGGAACAACGTATGTTATTATGCGCTCTGACCGATAAAGATCTTCGTAGAATATGTGGGAGCCAATATGAGCATACAGGTTCCGTTATTGGTTATTGACCGGAGACGTGTCTCGGTCATGTCTACATAGTTCTCGAACCCGTAGGGTCCGCACGCTTAACGTTTCGATGACAGTTATATTATGAGTTTATATGTTTTGATGTACCGAAGGTTGTTCAGAGTCCCGGATGTGATCACGGACATGACAAGGAGTCTTGAAATGGTCGAGACATGAAGATTGATATATTGGAAGCCTATATTTGTATATCGGAAGTGTTCCGGGTGAAATCGGGATTTTACCGGAGTACCGGAGGGTTACCGGAACACTCTCCCCTCTCGTTGCTATGCATCACCATGATCTTGCGTGTGCGTAGGATTTTTTTTGAAATTACTACGTTCCCCAACAGTGCCATCTGAGCTAGGTTTTATGTGTAGATGTTATATGCACGAGTAGAACACAAGTGAGTTGTGGGCGATACAAGTCATACTGCTTACCAGCATGTCACACTTTGGTTCGGCGGTATTGTTGGATGAAGCGGCTCGGACTGACATTACGCGTACGCTTACGCGAGACCGGTTTTACCGCCGTGCTTTGCACACAGGTGACTAGCGGGTGTCAGTTTCTCCAACTTTAGTTGAACCGAGTGTGGCTACGCCCGGTCCTTGAGAAGGTTAAAACAACACTATCATTGTGGTTTTGATGCGTAGGTAAGAACGGTTCTTGCTCAGCCCGTAGCAGCCACGTAAAACTTGCAACAACAAAGTAGAGGATGTCTAACTTATTTTTGCAGGGCATGTTGTGGTGTGATATGGTCAAGATGTGATGAGATATAAGTTTTTGTATAAGATGATCATGTATTGTTGAAGTTATCGGCAACTGGCATAAGCCTTATGGTTGTCTCTTTATTGCATAAGATGCAAGTGCCAAATAATTGCTTTACTTTATCGCTATGCGATAGCAATAGTTGCAGGAGCAATAGTTGGCGAGACGACCATGTGACGACACATTGATATAGATCAAGATGATGGAGATCATGGTGTCATGCCGATGACGATGGAAATCATGACGATGCTTTCGAGATGGAGATCAAAGGCACAAGATGATGATGGCCATATCATGTCACATATATTGATTGCATGTGATGTTTATCTTTTATGCATCTTATCTTGCTTTGATTGACGGTAGCATTATAAGATGATCTCTCACTAAATTTCAAGATAAAAGTGTTCTCTCTGAGTATGCACCGTTGCCAAAGTTCGTCGTGCCCAGACACCACGTGATGATCGGGTGTGATAAGCTCTACGTCCATCTACAACGGGTGCAAGCCAGTTTTGCACACGCAGAATACTCAAGTTAAACTTGACGAGCCTAGCATATGCAGATATGGCCTCGGAACACTGAGACTGAAAGGTCGAGCGTGAATCATATAGTAGATATGATCAACATAGTGATGTTCACCATTGAAAGCTACTCCATTTCACGTGATGATCAGTTATGGTTTAGTTGATTTGGATCACGTGATCACTTAGATGATTAGAGGGATGTCTATCTAAGTGGGAGTTCTTAAGTAATATGATTAATTGAACTTTAATTTATCATGGACTTAGTCCTGGTAGTATTAGCATATCTATGTTGTAGATCAATAGCTCGCGATGTTGCTCCCCGTTTAATTTTGATATGTTCCTAGAGAAAACTAAGTTGAAAGATGCTAGTAGCAACGATGCGGATTGGATCCGTGACCTGAGGTTTATCCTCATTGCTGCACAGAAGAATTATGTCCTTGATGCACCGCTAGGTGACAGACCTATTGCAGGAGCAGATGCAGACATTATGAACGTTTTTGACAAAAGCTCGGTATGATGACTACTTGATAGTTAAGTGCACCATGCTTTACGGCTTAGAATCGGGACTTCAAAGATGTTTTGAACGTCATGGACCATATGAGATGTTCCAGGAGTTGAAGTTAATATTTCAAGCAAATACCTGAGTTGAGAGATATGAAGTCTCCAACAAGTTATATAGCTAAAAGATGGAGGAGAATAGCTCAAGCAGTGAGCATGTGCTCAGATTGTCTGGGTACTACAATCGCTTGAATCAAGTGGGAGTTAATCTTCTAGATAAAATAGTGATTGATAGAATTCTCTTCACCATCACCAAGTTAGTAGAACTTCGTGATGAACTATAATATGCAAGGGATGATGAAAACAATTCCCAAGCTCTTCGCGATGCTAAAATCGGCGAAGGTAGAAATCAAGAAAAACATCAAGTGTTGATGGTTGACAAGACCACTAGTTTCAAGAGAAAGGGCAAAGGGAAGAAGGGGAACTTCAAGAAGAACGGCAAGCAAGTTGCTGCTCAAGTGAAGAAGCCCAAGTCTGGACCTAAGCCTAAGACTAAGTGCTTCTACTGCAAAGGGACTGGTCACTAGAAGCGGAACCACCCCAAGTATTTGGCGGATAAGAAGGATGGCAAAGTGAACAAGCTATATTTGATATACATGTTATTGATGTGTACCTTACTAGTGTTTATAGTAGCCCCTGGGTATTTGATACTTGTTCGGTTGCTAAAAATTAGTAACTCGAAACAGGAGTTACAGAATGAACAGAGACGAGCTAAGGGTGAAGTGACGATGTGTGTTGGAAGTGGTTCCAAGATTGATATGATCATCATCGCACACTCCCTATACTTTCGGGATTAGTGTTGAACCTAAATAAGTGTTATTTGGTGTTTGCGTTGAGCATAAATATGATTTGATCATGTTTATTGCAATACGGTTATTCATTCAAGTTAGAGAACAATTGTTCTTCTGTTTACATGAATAGAACCTTCTATGGTCATACACACCAACAAAAATGGTTTGTTGGATCTCAATCATAGAGATACACATATTCATAATATTGAAGCCAAAAAGATGCAAAGTTAATAATGATAGTGAAACTTATTTGTGGCACTGCCGTTTAGGTCATATTGGTGTAAAGCGCATGAAGAAACTCCATGCTAATGGACTTTTGGAATCACTTGATTATGAATCACTTGATGCTTGCCAACCATGCCTCATGGGCAAGATGACTAAGACTCCGTTCTCTGGAACAATGGAGCGAGCAACAGATTTGTTGGAAATTATACATACTGATATATGTGGTTCGATGAATATTAAGGCTCGCGGCAAATCGTTATTTTCTGACCTTCACAGATGATTTGAGCAGATATGGGTATATCTACTTGATGAAACACACGTCTGAAATGTTTGAAAAGTTCAAAGAATTTCAGAGTGAAGTGGAAAATCATTGTAACAAGAAATAAAGTTTCTACAATCTAATCGCGGAGACGAATATTTGAGTTATGAGTTTGGTCTTCAATTAAAACAATGTGAAATAGTTTCACTACTCATGCCACCTGGAACACCACAGTTTAATGGTGTGTCCGAACATCGTAACCGTACTTTATTAGATATGGTGCGATCTATGATGTCTCTTACCGATCTACCACTATCATTTTGGGGTTATGCATTAGAGACAGCTACATTCACGTTAAATAGGGCACCATCTAAATCCGTTGAGACGACACCGTATGAACTATGGTTTGGCAAGAAACCTAAGCTGTCATTTCTTAAAGTTTGGGGTTGCGATGCTTATGTGAAAAAGTTTCATCCTAATAAGCTCAAACCCAAATCGGAAAAGTGTGTCTTCATAGGATACCCAAAAGTTACTGTTGGGTACACCTTCTATCACAGATCCAAAGGCAAGATATTCGTTGCTAAGAATGGATCCTTTCTAGAGAAGGAGTTTCTCTCGAAAGAAGTGAGTGGGAGGAAAGTAGAACTTGATGAGGTAATTGTACCTGCTCCCTTATTGGAAAGTAGTTCATCACAGAAATCTGTTCCTGTGACTCCTACACCAATTAGTGAGGAAGCTAATGATGATGATCATGTAACTTCAGATCAAGTTACTACCGAACCTCGTAGGTCAACTAGAGTGAGATCCGCACCAGAGTGGTACGGTAATCCTATTATGGAGGTCATGTTACTTGACCATGACGAACCTACGAACTATGAGGAAGCGATGATGAGCCCAGATTCCGCGAAATGGTTTGAGGCCATGAAATCTGAGATGGGATCCATGTATGAGAACAAAGTATGGACTTTGATTGACTTGCCCAAATGATCGGCGAGCCATTGAGATTAAATGGATCTTCAAGAGGAAGACAAACGCTGATAGTAGTGTTACTATCTACAAAGCTAGAATTGTCGCAAAAGGTTTTCGACAAGTTCAAGGTGTTGACTACGATGAGAGTTTCTCACTCGTATCTATGCTGAAGTCTCTCCGAATCATGTTAGCAATTGCCGCATTTTATGAAATCTGGCAAATGGATAAACAAAATTGCATTCCTTAATGGATTTATTAAAGAAGAGTTGTATATGATGCAACCAGAAGGTTTTGTCGATCCTAAAGGTGTTAACAAAATGTGCAAGCTCTAGCGATCCATCTATGGACTGGTGCAAGCATCTCGGAGTTGGAATATATGCTTTGATGAGTTGATCAAAGCATATAGTTTTATACAGACTTGCGGTGAAGCCTGTATTTACAAGAAAGTGAGTGGGAGCACTACAACATTTCTGATAAGTATATGTGAATGACATATTGTTGATCGAAAATAATGTAGAATTATTCTGCAAAGCATAAAGGAGTGTTTGAAAGGAGTTTAAGAAAGACCTCGGTGAAGCTGCTTACATATTCAGCATCAAGATCTATAGAGATAGATCAAAACGCTTGATAAGTTTTTTTCAATGAGTACATACCTTGACAAGATTTTGAAGTAGTTCAAAATGGAACAGTCAAAGAAAGAGTTCTTACCTGTGTTACAAGGTGTGAAATTGAGTAAGACTCAAAGCCCGACCACGGCAGAAGATAGAAAGAGAATAAAAGTCATTCCCTATGCCTCAGCCATAGGTTCTATAAAGTATGCCATGTTATGTACCAGATCTATTGTATACCCTACACTGATTTTGGCAAGGGAGTACAATAGTGATCTAGGAGTAGATCACTGGACAACGGTCAAAATTATCCTTAGTGGAATAGGATATGTTTCTCGATTATGGAGGTGACAAAAGGTTTGTCGTAAAAGGTTACGTCGATACAAGTTTTGGCACTGATCCAGATGACTCTAAGTCTTCATCTGGATACATATTGAAAGTGGGAGCAATTAGCTAAAGTAGCTCCGTGCAGAGCATTGTAGACATAGAAATTTGCAAAATACAAACGGATCTGAATATGGCAGACCCATTGACTAAACTTCTCTCACAAGAAAAACATGATCACACCTTAGTACTCTTTGGGTGTTAATCACATAGCGATGTGAACTAGATTATTGACTCTAGTAAACCCTTTGGGTGTTGGTCACATGACGATGTGAACTATGGGTGTTAATCACATGGTGATGTGAACTATTGATGTTAAATCACATGGCGATGTGATCTAGATTATTGACTCTAGTGCAAGTGGGAGACTGAAGAAAATATGCCCTAGAGGCAATAATAAAGTTATTATTTATTTCCTTATTTCATGATAAATGTTTATTATTCATGCTAGAATTGTATTAACCAGAAACATAATACTTGTGTGAATACATAGGCAAACAGATTGTCACTAGTATGCCTCTACTTGACTAGCTCGTTGATCAAAGATGGTTATGTTTCCTAGCCATAGACATGAGTTTTCATTTGATTAACGGGATCACATCATTAGGAGAATGATGTGATTGACTTGACCCATTCCGTTAGCTTAGCACTCGATCGTATAGTATGTTGCTATTGCTTTCTTCATGACTTATACATGTTTCTATGACTATGAGATTATGCAACTCCCGTTTACCGGAGGAACACTTTGTGTGCTACCAAACGTCACAACGTAACTGGGTGATTATAAAGGTGCTCTACAGGTGTCTCCGAAGGTACTTGTTGGGTTGGCGTATTTCGAGATTAGGATTTGTCACTCCTATTGTCGGAGAGGTATCTCTGGGCCCACTCGGTAATGCACATCACTTAAGCCTTGCAAGCATTGCAACTAATGAGTTAGTTGCGGGATGATGTATTACGGAATGAGTAAAGAGACTTGGCGGTAACGAGATTGAACTAGGTATTGAGATACCGACGATCGAATCTCGGGCAAGTAACATACCGATGACAAAGGGAACAATGTATGTTGTTATGCGGTCTGACCGATAAAGATATTCGTAGAATATGTGGGAGCCAATATGAGCATCCAGGTTCTGCTATTGGTTATTGACCGGAGACGTGTCTCGGTCATGTCTACATAGTTCTCGGACCCGTAGGGTCCGCACGCTTAACGTTTCGATGACAATTATATTATGAGTTTATATGTTTTGATGTACCGAAGGTTGTTCAGAGTCCCGGATGTGATCACGAACATGACGAGGAGTCTCAAAATGGTCGAGACATGAAGATTGATATATTGGAAGCCTATATTTGGATATCGGAAGTGTTCTGGGTGAAATCGGGATTTTACCGGAGTACCGGAGGGGTTACCGGAACCCCCGGGGGTTAATGGGCCATAGTGGGCCTTTGTGGAGAAGAGGAGAGGCGGCCAGGGCAAGGGCCGCGCGCCCCTCCCCCCTAGTCCGAATAGGACAAGGAGAAGGGGGCGGCGCCCCCCTTTCCTTCTTCTCCTCCACCTCTTTCCCCCTCTTCTCCTAATCCTACAAGGAAAAGGGAGGGAGTCCTACTCCCGGTGGGAGTAGGAGTCCTCCTGGCGCGCCCCCTCTTGGCCGGACGCACCTCCCCCTTGCTCCTTTATATACGGGGGCAGGGGGCACCCTAGAGACACAACAATTGATCTCTTGATCTCTTAGCCGTGTGCGGTGCCCCCTCCACCATAATCCACCTCGATAATATCGTAGCGGTGCCTAGGCGAAGCCCTGCATCGGTAGAACATCATCACCGTCACCACGCCGTGCGTTCGGTACTTGATCGGTCGGATCGTGAAGACGTACGACTACATCAACCGCGTTGTGCTAACGCTTCCGCTTTCGATCTACGAGGGTACGTGGACAACACTCTTCCCTCTCGTTGCTATGCATCACCATGATCTTGCGTGTGCGTAGGAATTTTTTTGAAATTACTACGTTCCCCAACAGGACCTTCCTTCCGGACTGCTCCACAGCGGCCGCTTTCAGCGACGAGGAGTGGTTACCCAGGGACAAGCCCCTGGCGAAGTCGTAAGTATCCGGATACCATAATAGTTCTGGTATATTTCGTTTTATTGCTTCTTATCATGCCAAACATGATCATGCAGTCCATCCAAAGCCCATATCGACGTATCCTCTTCGGATGAGTCTTTGGGCCAGTCGAAGATGAACAGCGATTCACTCCCGACCGCCTCCTCCCCCCGCCCTACGGACGACATCGAGGTGTTGTCTCAAAGGGCACCGAACCAAGGGAAGGTAGTTCTGGAGGCGCCCCAAGGCGACATCCCAGACGCTGGGCGCATGGGGTGCAAGACTCCCATGGGCTCTAATGACGGGGGCAGCAAGTGTTGCCCCCAGCCGAATACTGCGCCGGAACCTCCAATGGTTCCGGATTCTGTCAGGCAACCCCCCGCAAAGGGTGGCGAGCCGTCTGTGCCGATGGGCTTTGTCCATCGAGAGGCATCGGACAATTTGCTGGAGGCGCTTCACGGCGCTTCCATTGACGAAGAGCACCGCACTAT
Organism: Triticum aestivum; assembly: GCF_018294505.1. Lineage (NCBI taxonomy): Eukaryota > Viridiplantae > Streptophyta > Magnoliopsida > Poales > Poaceae > Triticum > Triticum aestivum. Next base: position 308,457,919 of record NC_057808.1, on the reverse strand, counting down.
CATGAGTGCGGTGGTCGAGAAGGTTCGGTCTGCCAAAAGCGGACTGACTGAAGCCTGCGCCAGCCTCCTAACAGGCTTTGAGGTAAGTAATCAAATTATGAGAAAATGTTACAGCATAGATAGTAGCACCTGATGCTCTGGTTGGTGTTCGCGAAGGAAAGCCGAACAGAGGATCAAATAATAATCGCAGGAGTCTAATCAGAATGTGTCTATGTGAATAAGCAGGCTTCGCTGCTGGCCGCTGCCGCTCGTACGGCGGAGGTCTCCGCACTGAAGCGGGACCTTGAGCGGTCCAAGGAAGAGCTCGGCCTTACCAAGAGGCAGCTCGAAGAGAACAAAGGTAAGTGATACCCCGTCTGTATATCGATAAAAATGAAGGTGGTTGTTAGATCATAGGATCGTCATGAATTTTGCTAGGGGCCATGACCGAAGTGGCGGCCCTGAAGAAGGCGTTGTCCGAGGCCGAAGACAAAGCGGCCAAGGAGTGCACCGAGCACGAGAAGCAAGAGGCCCGAGTCGGCGAGGTTCAGCAAGATCTCCAGGATTTTGCCAAGAAATACGAGTCCTTGGAGCGTGACTCCAAGATGCAAGGGTTCGAGCTTGCGAAGGCCCTCGAGAACGCACAAAGTGCCAAGGCTGAAGCCCAAAAGGCCCTCCAGGAGATTCAGGCGGTCAAGAAGATAGCAGCGGGTAAGGCATTCATTATGCAAAGCAAGCATGTGAAGGAAACTTTCCTTTTACTTACCCGAATTCGGAGCTCTCTAGGAGCGTTCGCAGATCTACACCGCAGCGTATCGGATGCCGCAGAGTTCTACCGGGCCGAGGAAGGGAGCTCGATGGAGAAGTTGTTCTGGTCTCAATATACTGGGACCGAACATCCGATGCCCTTGAGTGACCAGGTGAAGCAACTGGTCGAGCTTCACAAGGCGGCCGAACTGGCCATGAGGGGTCCCATAGTCCGGATGTGGCCTGGCGAGCCCCTTCCTGGCAGCTACTTCGGCCTGGTAAAGTGGCTTGTGAATGCCTGCCCACGGTTTGAAGTCATAAAGCGGTCCGTCTCCATTGAAGGTGCGCGCAGGGCTTTTGCCCCGGCGAAAGTGCACTGGGCGAAGATGGACGCCGAAAAGCTGGTAAAGGAGGGTCCGCCGGAGGGCAAGGAGCATCGCCACCCCGAAAAGTATTATGACAGTGTCCTGAAGGGTGCTCGCCTTGTGGCAGAGGAATGTGCTAAGGATGTAATATTTGAATGAATGTACTCATGTGATCCTATAATATGAAACGAGTTCATGTGCGCTATGTAACGCTTGTTAATTTAAAATATTACCTTCTGTGCGGCCGTTTATAAAATCTGAGAGTTGGCCAGTCGTCGGCTTCTGCCCCCATGTAACTATTACTGAGGTGTTCGGGATAAACCTGATCACTCTTTATCCCAGTTTTGGGTCCTTCGAAGGAGGTGTTCAGCACAACGAACCAGGCAATCGGACTATAAAGCTTTATCACTCTCACTTAGCCATAGAAGTCTACAATTTTAAATTTTCACGAAGCCCCTAGTATTCAGAAGGTCGAACTGCATTGTGGGCCGTGCCGTAGCTGTGCCTCCGCCTATGCCCATGGTATCTTGAGTGCGTAATTATGTACGCGCGGCGCAAATTTCGCCGCTTGACTGGGACTAGGACGGAGGCCGAATTGCTAGGCAAGCTCAGAACGTGCCTGGTGATCCTGTTGCAGGGTACTCCGGACTCGCTTGAAGGTCTCCGGGGGCTTTTTCGCCGAATTGGCAGTTTGCCTCTGAAGGCTGCTTTGCACTTCTGCTGCAAGAGCAGCGGTGTGCTCCTCCGTACGGAGCGAGCATTCTGTGTTTCCATTAACTGTTATAACCCCGCGAGGTCATGGAATTTTGAGCTTGAGGTATGCATAATGCGGTACCACGTTGAATCTGGCGAATGCGGTTCGTTCGATCAGTGCGTGATAGCCACTGCGGAAGGGGACGATATCGAAGATTAACTCCTCGCTTCGGAAATTGTCCGGAGATCCGAAGACCTCTTCTAGTGTGATTGAGACCGTGAAACAGGCCTCTATACCTGGTATGACACCTTTAAAGGTGGTTTTTGTGGGTTTGATCCTCGAGGGGTCTATACCCATTTTGCGCACTGTATCCTGATAGAGCAGGTTCAGGCTGCTGCCACCATCCATAAGGACTCGAGTGAGGTGAAATCCGTCAATGATGGGGTCAAGGACCAATGCGGCAGAACCGCCATGACGGATACTGGTGGGGTGGTCCCTGCAATCGAACGTGATCAGACAAGAAGACCATGGGTTGATCTTTGGGGCGACTAGCTCCATCGCATAGACGTCCCTTAGTGCACGCTTCCGTTCCCGCTTGGGAATATGGGTTGCGTATATCATGTTCACCGCTTTCACTTGGGGAGGAAATTTCTTTTGTCCTCCTGTGTTCGGCGGCCGGGGCTCCTCCCCGTCATCACTATGCAGCCCCTTTTCCTTGTTTTCGGCATTCAACTTGCCGGCCTGTTTGAACACCCAGCATTCTCTGTTGGTGTGGTTGGCTGGTTTATCGGGGGTGCCGTGAGTTTGACATGAGCGATCGAGTATGCGGTCCAAACTGGACGGGCCCGGATTGCTTCTTTTGAACGGCCTTTTCCACTGAGTGGATTTAGAGCCACTGAATCCGGCATTAACTACCGTGTCCTCGGCGTTGTCGCCGTTGTTGCGGCGCTTGTGTCTGTTGCGACGTGGCCTGCCGTTGCTATCTTTGGCATGTGAATTGCCAGGGTTTCTTGATGTGTTGTTGCTGCGAGCCAGCCAGCTGTCCTCGCCCGTACAAAAGCGGGTCATGAGTGTCATGAGGGCTGCCGTGGACTTCGGCTTCTCTTGGCCGAGGTGTCGGGCGAGCCACTCGTCGCGGATGTTATGCTTAAATGCCGCTAAGGCCTCGGCATCCGGACAGTCGACAATTTGGTTCTTTTTAGTTAGGAACCGAGTCCAGAATTTCCTGGCTGATTCCCCCGACTGTTGGGTTATGTGACTCAAGTCATCGGCATCCGATGGTCGCACATAAGTGCCCTAGAAGTTGTCAAGGAATGCGTCTTCCAAATTCTCCCAACTGCCAATGGAGTTTGCTGGCAGGCTATTCAGCCAATGCCGAGCCGGCCCTTTGAGTTTTTGTGGAAGGTACTTGATGGCATGTAGATCGTCACCGTGGGGCATGTAGATCGTCACCGCGGGCCATGTGGATGTGGAGGAGGAAATCTTCAATCCATACCGCGGGGTCTGTTGTACCATCATATGATTCAATGTTCACGGGTTTAAAACCTTCTGGGAATTCGTGATCCATTACTTCGTCAGTGAAGCATAGGGGGTGTGCGGCGCCTCTGTGTCGGGCTATGTCGCGACGCAGTTCATACGAGTCTTGTCTGCTGTATTCGGCCCTGCCGGATTTGCTTTTAGTATATCCAACGTGACAGTTGTCGTCATGCGTTGGGGCGCGCCCCCGTGATCCGTAGATCGATCTTTCATGTCCTGCTTTGTTTTCCAATACGTCTCGCAGGTCCTGCGTGTTACCCCGGGCCTTGGTATTTTTGTTTAACTGGCGACGGGGTGCGGGCTGGACTTCGGCCTGATATGCCGCTTTGTCTCGGCCACGAGGTGGCCGGTCAGCCGCATCATACGCTGGAAGCGTAGGTTTTAATGCTTCCTCCTCGAGTTGGGGTAGCAACCTACGCTTTGGGTAACTTTTGTTTGGGTGCTCGAGTTTGTATTCCTCGGCCGCCGGGACCTCGGTCCATCTATCCGCTAGCAGATCTTGGTCAGCTTGAAGTTGTTGTTGCTTTTTCTTCAGGCTTTTTGCTGTGGCTATAAGCCGGCGCTTGAAGCGCTCCTGTTCGACGGGATCCTCAGGCACGATAAATTCTTCGTCGCCGAGGCTCACCTTGTCTTCGGAGAGAGGCATGTAAAATTCATCCTCTGATTCTCCGTCTGGTGCCTGTTCCTTAGGGCTAGCTTGCCCATCCTCCCGCTCGAAGCCTGGCTGGAGGGGATTGTCTTCGTCTTCGGCAATATCCACAGCGTTATTGTCTCTTGTGCCGGTATCGCCGCTTTTGCTATGGCGGGGCTTAGAGCGGCGCCGTTGACGCCGGTGCTTAGATTGCTTCTCGAGGGGATTATCCTCCGTTCCCTTATTGCCGTCGCTTTCTTTGGGGGTGTCCACCATGTATATATCATATGATGAGGTGGCAGTCCAGCGCCCTATGGGCGGTGGTTCCTGTTCTTCTCCTGCATCGTCGTCCATACCGTCGATGTCTTCAGAGCCAAAATCGAGCATGACGGTTAAGTTGTCGCCAATGGCTATCAAGTGGGTGGTGGGTGGGGAACGAATTTCTTCGTTGTCCGCTTCCCACTCGAGTCGGCCATAGTTCGGCCAAGTGCCTCCTGACAAGGAGAGAGACCTTAATGAATTCAGCACATCACCCAGGGGCGAGTGCTGAATGATATCCACGGAGGAAAACTCCATGATCGGCGTCCAATCAGATTCGATAGGCACGGACGCAGGCGGTTCGGAGCCCGTGTCCGGGGACGAATCCAAGGGTCCGGCAACACAGGTCTCGTAGGAGGTGAAGTCAGTATTATGCTCTATCGCCGCTGAGTGTGTGGCCTCCGTGGCGGGGTCCATCCACCCATCCTCGGACGGCGCAATCTGCTCCGGATTGAGGGCCGGAGTAGCCACAGGTGTGGTCTCCCGAACGCCGTCCGACGGCAGAGCTAAGTCATGCTCGTCGTGACTGTGCGGCGCACCTAACATGGGCTCGAATCCGTCGAAGATCAAGTCTCCGTGGATGTTGGTGGTATATTTTAAGTTTCCAAACCTGACCTGACGGCCAGGGGCGTAGCTCCGATCTGCTCTAGATGGCCAAGCGAGTTGGCCCGCAGTACGAAGCCGCCGAGTACAAAGATCTGTCCGGGGAGAAAAACCTCACCCTGGATTGCATCGTTGCCGATGATCGAAGGAGCCATCGAGCCTTTATCGTGACGGCACAATGGAACTGTCAATGAAAGCACCAATGTCGGTGTCAAAACCGGTGGATCTCGGGTAGGGGGTCCCGAACTGTGCGTCTAAGGCGGATGGTAACAGGAGGCGGGGGACACAATGTTTACCAGGTTCGGGCCCTCTCGATGGAGGTAATACCCTACTTCATGCTTGATTGATCTTGATGATATGAGTATTACAAGAGTTGATCTACCACGAGATCGTAGAGGCTAAACCGTAGAAGCTAGCCTATGACTATGATTGTTGTTGTCCTACGGACTAAACCCTCCGGTTTATATAGACACCGGAAGGGGCTAGGGTTACACAGAGTCGGTTACAAGGGAGGAGATCTATATATCCGAATTTCCAAGCTTGCCTTCCACGCAAAGGAAAGTCCCACCCGGACACGGGACGAAGTCTTCAATCTTGTATCTTCATAGTCCAACAGTCCGGACAAAGTATATTGTCCAGCTGTCCGAGGACCCCCTAATCTAGGACTCCCTCATTGAGCACCATGTTTAAGTAGATATTACAGCGGGGAGAAGAAGTGTTACACCGCTGCATAGAGCGGGAGAGAGAGTTGGTGATGACGGCGGCAAAGTTGTTGGTGTAGATCGACGTCACGATGATGGCCCCGACGGTGTTCCGGCGCCACCAGGAGAGAGGGGGAGAGAGCCCCCCTCCTTCTTCTTCTTCCTTGACCTTCCCCCTAGATGGGAGAAGGGTTTCCCCTCTGGTCCATGGCCTCCATGGCGGAGGAGGGCGGGAGCCCCTCTGAGATTGGATCTCTCTCTATGTTTCCTTCCGTTTCTGCGCTCCTAGATTCGGGCCTTTCACCGTTTCTTAAATTCCCGGAGATCCGTAACTCCGATTGGGCTGAAATTTTAACATGATTTTTATCAGGATATTAGCTTTCTTGCGCCAGAAGAAGGGCACCAACCGCCTTACAGGGTGGCCACAAGGGCCCAGGGCGCGCCCTACCCCCTGGGGCGCGCCCCATGCATTGTGGTCTCTTCGGGCATCGTCTCGCGTTGATTATTTTTCCCAAAAAATCTCCGTAAGTTTTTATCCCGTTTGGACTCCATTTGATACAGATTTTCTGCCAAACAAAAAAACATGCAACCAATAGGAACTGGCACTAGGCACTAGACCAATATGTTAGTCCCAAAACTAGTATAAGAAGTTGCCAAAAGTATATGAAAGTTGTATAATATTGGCATGGAACAATAAAAAATTATAGACACGACGGAGACGTATCACTATTAATCATGCTAATCAAGATGAAACGATTGACAATGATAAGAAGGAGATTGAGTGTTTAACTAAAGAACTAAACACTCTTAAGTTAGCTCATGAAACTACTTTAGAGGAGCATCGAGAGCTTTTAAAGATTCATGAGAAGCTACGCTTTGAGAATGTCAACTTAGAGCAACAGCATGGGATCTTAAAAGCAATCAATGATGATCTTCGAAAGAAAAGTTATTCTTACATTGCCAAGCATTTACTCTTGTCTACTTATATGCCACAAGTAAAATCTAGCAACAAGAGCAAGAAAGATTCTTCCTCTAGTAGTAACAATAATCATGTTAAATCCAATATTGTTGCTTCTAGTAATTCTCTTGATTCCACTAATGATTCTCTTAGCCAAGTTACACTTGAGTAAGAAAATAGCTTATTGAAGGGGATTATAGAGAAAGGTGTTTAGAAGAGCCTTTCCCGAAGTAAGCAATTTGAGGAAATTGTACGCAAGTAAGGAAGGCACCGGAAGAATCAAGGTGTTGGTTTTGAACGAAAGTTCAATGCCAATAGAGTTGAGTGGGAAGAAGATCAATACCCCAAGACGAAGTTTGTTAGTCAACAAGAGAAGTATGACCCCACTTCTTTCAAGGGAACACGAGCTCAAGATGATCTTCCACCATAAGACCACAAGCTAAAAGGCAAGGACAAGCTTCAAGAAGAGATTGACTCATTTGAAGAAGCTCCTAAGGCCTTGGTCAAGTGGGTTCGCAAGAGTACATCAAGTTCTACTTCATCAAGTACGACTACAACTCCAAGGATTCCCATCAAGTTGATGGGGGTCCCAAAGAAGAAGAACTAGAGAGTTCTTGAGGGTGACTTCGCCAACAAACTTCACTCATATTCGTTTTGGCAATAACAAGTGCAATCAACTTCCATATCTTCCACTAGTTCAAGGAGTCACAAACCCTCTTGTTGGTAAGACAAGGGACAAGGTAACCTAATGCTTCCATGGACATCATCATATGTATATTTCACTCTATGTCTATGGATATCCTTGTGTGTTCCTTGTGGGACTAACCCATGTAGGTATTGAAAGTGCAACTCACTCCAATGGATTGCTCCAAATGATCTACATCAACATCAAGCATCCACATCTTCAACACCTACATGAAGTCATCATCGACAAAACCCAAGGTTAGTTCATCCCTCTAAGGGGGGATATCACATCTAGGGGGAGCTTTGCTCTATGACTTGAGCTAAAGCAACTCTAATGGTGTGAACACAACAATGCTTTATGTAAAAGTGGTAACCCCACTTGTGCTTAAACGATGAGTATGACCTATGACCAAATACTCTCATTTGACTCCTCAGTCAATATACTCATATATAGATGACTTAGTCATCGCCAATTGCTTGATAGATGTTAGAGTGTTTGTGCATGCTTTGCCACATATTTTATTTGCTATCTTATTGTGTGAGCATGTTGGTTGCATAACTTTCTCCATTCAAGGACATCCATTTGTTGCTTTGTTTCTTTGGCTTTTTCTTTTTTCCAAATAGATGGACAAGAATGCCTAAGTACTCCCTCTAGCTATCTATGCTTTTCTCGTCTCAAACTCTATTCAGGCTACATCACAAAGTTCGAACAAGTCGAATTCGGACCCTGAGGAGCACTCGGAGCCACTGATTCGTCAAGGGCTTAAACTTCCAAAACCTCTTAATGCATCTCGGTCAGACCAACTCATCCCACTCGGTCTCACCGAATTCATTAAGTTGATCTAAGTTTTCATCTCGGTGCAACCGATTTGAACAATTCAGTCACACCAAGTTGCAGCAACTGCTAGCAGTTTTGTATCTCGGTGCCACCGAGTCGTTCCACTCGGTCACACCGATAGTGACTGGGTATATATACCGCGGGTTGAAAATTTGGAAATTTCTCCAAACCACTCGACCGCGCCTTCCCAGCTCTGCCGCCCCCTTGGTCTCCGAATCGTCGCCGTCATCACCAGTGCCTCCTGCCGCTGGTCTCCGTCGCCGCCAATGGAAATCTCACTGATACGTCTCCGTCGTATCTACTTTTCCAAACACTTTTGCCCTTGTTTTGGACTCTAACTTGCATGATCTGAATGGAACTAACCCGGACTGACGCTGTTTTCAGCAGACTTTCCATGGTGTTATTTATGTGTAGAAACAAAAGTTCTCGGAATGACCTGAAACTCCACGGAACATCTTTTTGGAAAATATTAAAAATATTGGAAGAAAAATCCATGTCAGGGGGCCCACACCCTGTCCACGAGGGTGGGGGTGCGCCTGCCCCCCTGGGCGCGCCCCCTACCTCGTGGGCCCCCTGACGCTCCACCGACCTCAACTCCAACTCCATATATTCACTTTCGGGGAGAAAAAATCAGAGAGAAGGATTCATCGTGTTTTACGATACGGAGCCGCCGCCAAGCCCTAAAACCTCTCGGGAGGGCTGATCTGGAGTCCGTTCGAGGCTCCGGAGAGGGGAATTCGTCGCCGTCGTCATCATCAACCATCCTCCATCACCAATTTCATGATGCTCACCGCCGTGCGTGAGTAATTCCATCGTAGGCTTGCTGGACGGTGATGGGTTGGATGAGATCTATCATGTAATCGAGTTAGTTTTGTTAGGGTTTGATCCCTAGTATCCACTCTGTTCTGAGATTGATGTTGCTATGACTTTGCTATGCTTAATGCTTGTCACTAGGGCCCGAGTGCCATGATTTCAGATCTGAACCTATTATGTTTTCATGAATATATGTGAGTTCTTGATCCTATCTTGCAAGTCTATAGTCACCTACTATGTGTTATGATCCGGCAACCCCGAAGTGATAATAATCGGGACAACTCCCGGTGATGACCATAGTTTGAGGAGTTCATGTATTCACTATGTGTTAATGCTTTGGTCCGGTACTCTATTAAAAGGAGGCCTTAATATCCCTTAGTTTCCATTAGGACCCCGCTGCCACGGGAGGGTAGGAAAAGAGATGGCATGCAAGTTCTTTTCCATAAGCACGTATGACTATATTCGGAATACATGCCTACATTACATTGATGAATTGGAGCTAGTTCTGTGTCACCCTATGTTATGATTGTTACATCATGAACCGCATCCGGCATAATTCTCCATCACCGATCTAATGCCTACGAGCTTTACATATATTGTTCTTCGCTTATTTACTTTTCCGTTGCTACTGTTACAATCACTACAAAACCCAAAAATATTACTTTTGCTACTGTTACCGTTACTTCCATATTACTTTGCTACTAAATACTTTGCTGCAGATATTAAGTTTCCAGGTGCGGTTGAATTGACAACTCAGCTGCTAATACTTGAGAATATTCTTTGGCTCCCCTTGTGTCGAATCAATAAATTTGGGTTGAATACTCTACCCTCGAAAACTGTTGCGATCCCCTGTACTTGTGGGTTATCAAGACTATTTTCTGGCGCCGTTGCCGGGGAGCATAGCTCTATTCTTTGAGTCACTTGGGATTTATATCTGCTGGTCACTATGAGGAACTTCAAAGACGAGAAAACAAAAATTTATCCCTCAACTATGAGGGGAGGTAAGGAACTGCCATCTTGCTCTACACTTGATTCACCTTCTATTTTGAGTAAGCTTGCGACACATAAACCTGCTTCTGCTATTCGTTCTGATATGTCGCATGTTATTGATGATGCCACTTCTGCTATGCATAATAATTATGATGAAACTACTTCTATGCTTGCTACTACTGTGCCACTTGGTGAATTTCTTGATGAACAACTTGCTAGGGTTAGAGAGAATAAAATTATTGAAACTAATAACATTGATGAAAGTGATGATGAAGACTCTCCCCCTAATAAATATGAATCGCCTGTTATTCCTGAGGGTTATGTGTTGGCAAAAAGAAGCTGCTATAGCTATTTTAGCTTGCAAAGATAGATACGAGCTCAAGAGGTTATTAGCTAAATGGAAGCAGCAATCTCTTAATGCTAGAATGAAACCTGACCCTGCTTTTGCTACTTCACCTATCTGTGTTACTGATAAGGATTATGAATTCTCTGTTGATCCCGACATACTTACTTTGGTTGAATCTGATCCTTTTTATGGCTATGAATCTGAAACTGTTGTGGCACATCTTACTAAATTAAATGATATAGCCACCCTGTTCTCTAATGATGAGAAATCTCGCTACCTATATATCCTTCAAATATTTCCGTTCTCATTAAAGGGTGATGCTAAGATATGGTTTAATTCTCTTGATCCTGGTTGTGTGCGTAGTCCCCAGGATATGATTTATTACTTCTCTGCTAAATATTTCCCTGCTCATGAGAAACAAGCTGCTTTGAGGGAAATATATAATTTTGTGCAAATTGAAAAAGAGAGTCTCCCACAAGCTTGGGGGAGGCTTCTCCAATTACTTAATGCTTTGCCTAATCATCCTCTCAAAAAAATGAAATACTTGATATCTTTTATAGTGGACTAACCGATGCTTCTAGAGATTACCTGGATAGTTGTGCTGGTTCTGTTTTCAGGGAAAGAACACCGGATGAAGCTGAAATTCTATTGAATAATATGTTGACAAATGAAAATAATTGGACACTTCCGGAGCCAGCTCCTGAGCCAACTCCTGAGCCTATTCCTAAACCAACTCCGAAGAAAAGAGGTGTTCTATTTCTCAGTCCTGAAGATATGCAAGAGGCAAAGAAATCTATGAAAGAAAAAGGTATAAAAGCTAAAGATGTTAAGAATTTACCTCCTATTGAAGAAATACATGGTCTTAATTTACCGCCTGTTGAAGAAACATATGATCTTAATCCTCCACCTATTGAAGAAACTCATGGTCTTGATAACCCGACATAGGTAGTAAAGGTAAATTCTCTCTATAGATTTGATGAAGGTGATATTCCTCACTATAAGTCTGCTAGACAATGCTTAGAAGAGCTTGATAATTTTATTGTCAAACAAGAAAACTTCAATGCTGATTTTGGTAGACAATTGAAATATAATTCGGATACGCTTGAACACTTGAGTAATTACATGGCTAATGTTAAAGGTGAACTTAAACTCATTAGTAAACATGCTTCTATGGTCACCACTCAAGTAGAACAAGTACTTAAAGCTCAAAATGATTTGCTCAATGAATTGAATAGTAAGAATAATGATTATGCTGTTAGAGTGGCTACTAGAACTGGTAAAATGACTCAGGAACCTTTGTATCCTGAAGGCCACCCTAAGAGAATTGAGCAAGATTCTCAGAGAAATAATATAGATGTACCTAGTCCTTCTAAAAAGAAGAAAAAGAAAAATGATAGGACTTTGCATGCTTCTAGTGAACCTATTGTTGAAACATCTGAGAATCCAAATAATATTTCTATTTCTGATGTTGAAACACAATCTGGTAATGAACATGAACCTAGTGATAATGTTAATGATGATGTTCATGATGATGCTCAACCTAGCAATGATAATGATGTAAAAATTGAACCTGTTGTTGATCTTGATAACCCACAATCAAAGAATCAACATTATGATAAGAGAGACTTTGTTGCTAGGAAACATGGTAAAGAAAGAGAACCTTGGGTTCAGAAACCCATGCCTTTTCCTCCCAAACCATCCAAGAATAAGGATGATGAGGATTTTGAGCACTTTGCTGAAATGATTAGACCTATCTTTTTACGTATGAGATTAACTGATATGCTCAAAATGAATCCTTATGCTAAGTATATGAAAGAAATTGTTACTAATAAGAGAAAGGTACCGGAAGCTGAAATTTCCACCATGCTTGCTAATTATACTTTTAAGGGTGGAATACCAAAGAAGTTAGGAGATCCAGGAGTACCCACTGTACCATGCTCCATTAAAAGAAACTATGTTAAAACTGCTTTATGTGATCTTGGAGCCGGTGTTAGTGTTATGCCTCTCTCTTTATATCGTAGACTTGATTTGAATAAGTTGACACCTATTGAAATATCTTTGCAAATGGCTGATAAATCAACTGCTATACCTGTTGGTATTTGTGAGGATGTGCCTGTTGTGGTTGCAAACGTTACTATTTTAACGGACTTTGTTATTCTTGATATTCCTGAGGACGATAGTATGTCTATTATTCTTGGAAGACCTTTTTTGAATACTGCAGGGGCTGTTATTGATTGCAACAAAGGCAATGTCACTTTTCATGTTAATGGTAATGAGCATACGATACACTTTCCGAGGAAACAACCTCAAGTCCACAGTATCAATTCTATTGGAAAAATTCCATCGACTATTTTTGGAGGTTTTGAATTTCCTCTTCCTACTGTCAAGAAGAAATATGATATTCTTATTATTGGGGATGTGCATATTCCCATTGAGGTAACATAGTGTCATTCGAAATTTCTCCGGTTCCATGTTATTCGGAATGAGTTTGTTAACAAGACTTGATCAACCTTGTTAGTGGATTCCTTTTGATGAGCATGGGATGGATGAAACTAGAAGCACAACCTTCTGTACCCTCCTTTTACTTTCTGTTATTTAGTTGAAATAATGTAAAAATAGTATTTTCCTGTCTATTTTCTCAAGTATCTGTGCAATATAAAAATACCCCGAAAATAAAAGTTCTCCAAATGCCCTGAAAATGGAATATGATTTTTTTCTGGAATATTTGAGAATATCTGGCACTGAGAACACAGCAGGGGGAGCAAGCACCTGGCCACGAGGGTCCAGGGCGCGCCCCCTGCCTTGTGGGCCCATGGTGGCTCCCCTCCACTTATTCCTGCACCCACAAACTTCTTCTTCCTCCCAAAAAAATCACCATCCAGCTCAAGCACGAGTTCTAGCTCATTTTGCTGCGAATTTCGATCTCCTTGCTCAAAGCACCTCTCACAAAACTGCTTGGGGAGATTGTTCCTTGGTATGTGACTCCTCCATTGGTCCAATTAATTTTTTTTCTAGTGCTTTATTCATTGCAAATTTGTGCTGCCTAGGTGACCATGTTCTTGAGCTTGCATGTCAAATTTATATGGTTCCAAGTAGTTCTAATGCTTGATATAGGCTCTAGGCACTTGTAGGAGTAGTTGCTATCAATTTTGTTGAGCTTGGTTCACTTTTATTTGAAGTTACTAAAAATTTCAGAAATTTTCAGAAAATAATGAAGAGATTTTTGAGGGGTTCATCGAGCCGATGCTCGAAGGAAAAGCAAAGTGAAGAGGCACAGAGGCCCAAAAATAATTTGCCTCGCACCGCGGAGGTCCGGCCGTGTGAATGGCCTTCCAATGATTTCTTGAGTGCAGCCGGGATTTATGATGATTTTTATGAATTGGCTGAGAATCCAGGCCTCACCGACTTCCTCCGCGACCAACGCAAACAGCATCTCTTACTCACCAATACTTTTGTGCAAAACTTCTACTATTATCCTAAGGAATCACCTCCTTCAGTAGAGTTTCATTTATATGATGTGGTTAAGAAGATGCCACTAGATGAATTTTGCGAGATTTGCAAAATACCTTTTGAGGGTAGTTTAGATGAACCACATCGTAAAGATGTGGATGGGTTTATTGACACTATCACTGTGGGAGAAACCAGGAAGGTTTCCGATGCAAGAATCACTAGCATACATTTTCCTGTTTTATGCTACTTTGCCATTTTTGCTAGTCGTTGCTTAATTGGTCGCGGAAACTATGGAAACCTTAGTGTTCCTGATATTATTATTTTGTTCCATGGTTTATTCTGTGATAATACTGTTAGTATGGGCGGTATTGTTGCCAAACGGTTAAGTTTGAACCGTACAAAGGGTCCCATCTTTGGAGGTATTTACGCTTCACGCCTTGCTGCACATTATAACATACCTATTAGGCACTATGAAAATGAAGAAAAATTGCTGCCCACTGTTTATTTAGATTATAAGAGTATGGTAGCACATGACTTTATTGTTAAGAATAGGGAAGGGGCGCTTAAATACAAATTGTTCTTTGATAAACATCACCCTGAGACTATTACCTTGCCTGCTCCCTCCTTGTTTAATGTATCTGAAGGTCCGTATCTCGTTCCATTGGCGGCCGTTCACGCCTACCGGAACCCTACATCAGTCACGGAGCTGGAACCACAATTTGAACCTCCACGACAGTCTAACTACCAGTGGGATCCGGAGATGATTGCCAACCAGTGGCAGTCAGAGTCTTCTTCATGTCAGTACGACCCCGGCTACAACTATGGATATCCGCCAGGCCATCCGTGGCAATAAACCAACTTAGGCCAAAATCCTAAGCTTGGGGGAGTACGTATCTCTCACCGACATTACATTTATGTTCACACACTCATTGCTAGATGTCGGTGCTCATACTTTTTCACTGTAATATCCATGCTAGTTTATTTTCTTTTTCTTGCTTTCTTCTTGTGTGTTTGTTAAACCTTAAGAAAAACAAAAAAAATTAGTGTAGCTTTTAGTTAGTTTACTTTTCTTGCTGTAGTAGTAGTAATTAAAAAGAAAACCCAAAAAGATTTCCCTTTCTTATTTTGCTCGTTGGGAGCTTTCCCGTGTAAATAGTTTTATTTATTTTCTTTTCTTTGGGGGTCAATAGGAGAAGACCATGATTAATTGTTGAAGTGGCTCTTATATGCATTATTGTTGATTTAACCAAGAGCCCATATTGCCTTGTCTTCTCCTGTTTATTGAATGCTCACAGATTCCAGCTTAGTCCAATGCACTTGCACTCTTATTATTATTCACTTCGTTTGGTCGTGCAAGTGAAAGGCAATTATGACGATATATGATGGACTGACTGAGACGAGAGAAGCTGGTATGAACTCGACCTCTCTTGTTTTTGTAAATATGATTAGTTCATCATTCCTGATTCAGCCTATTATGAATAAACATGTTTGCAATTACAATTAGAGATTATAGTTGCTTATGCCATGCTTGATTAGCTATGAGTTATAATGGTTTACCTTGCATGCCAACATGCTATTAAAATGGTTGTGATGTCGTATAGTGGGGTGGTATCCTCCTTTGAATGATTTAAGTGACTCGACTTGGCACATGTTCACACATGTAGTTGAAACAAATCAACATAGCCTTCACGATATTTATGTTCATGGTGGATTATATCCTACTCATGCTTGCACTCAATGTCTATTAATTTTAATGCATGTTCATGACTGTTGTCACTCTCTAGTTGGCCGCTTCCCAGTCTTCTGCTAGCCTTCACTTGTACTAAGCGGGAATACTGCTTGTGCATCCAATCCCTTAAACCCCAAAGTTATTCCATATGAGTCCACTATACCTTCCTATATGCGGTATCTACCTGTCGTTCCAAGTAAATTTGTATGTGCCAAACTCCAAACCTTCAAATGAAATTCTGTTTTGTATGCTCGAATAGCTCATGTATCAACTAGGGCTGTCCGTATCTTCCATGCTAGGCGGGTTATTCTCAAGAGGAGTGGACTCCGCTCCTCATTCACGAGAAAATGGCTGGTCACCGGGATGCCCAGTCCCATGCTTTATGCAAACTAAATAAAAATAATTGCAAACAAAACTCCCCCTGGGACTGTTGTTAGTTGGAGGCACTCGTTGTTTCGAGCAAGCCATGGATTGATGCTTGTTGGTGGAGGGGGAGTATAAACTTTACCATTCTGTTTGGGAACCGCCTATAATGTGTGTAGCATGGAAGATATCGCCATCTCTCGGTTGTTATGTTGACAATGAAAGTATGCCGCTCAAAATATTATTTATCTCTATTTCAAAACCGAGCTCTGGAACCTCTACAAATCCCTGCTTCCCTCTGCGAAGGGCCTATCTATTTACTTTTATGTTGAGTCATCACCCTCTTATTAAAAAGCACTAGCTGGAGAGCACTGCTGTCATTTGCATCCACTACTATTAATTTATATTGGGTATGACTATGACTGGATCTCTTTTACCATGAATTACAATGTCTAGTCAGTCCTTGATCTTTAAAGGTGCTCTGCATTTATGTTTTGCGGTCTTAGAAAGGGCTAGCGAGATACCATCTTATTATATCATATCATGATTGTTTTGAGAAAGTGTTGTCATCCGAGATTTATTATTATTGCTCGCTAGTTGATTATGCCATTGATATGAGTAAACATGAGACCTAAGAGTTATTGCGAATGTGATTAGTCATAATCTTTGCTGAAAACTTGAATGCTGGCTTTACATATTTACAACAAGAGCAAACAGAGTTTGTAGAAGTTTTTCTTTATCACTTTCACTTTATCAACTGAATTGCTTGAGGACAAGCAAAGGTTTAAGCTTGGGGGAGTTGATATGTCTCCGTCGTATCTACTTTTCCAAACACTTTTTGCCCTTGTTTTGGACTCTAACTTGCATGATTTGAATGGAACTAACCTGGACTGACGCTGTTTTCAGCAGACTTTCCATGGTGTTATTTATGTGCAGAAACAAAAGTTCTCGGAATGACCTGAAACTCCACGGAACATCTTTTTGGAAAATATTAAAAATATTGGAAGAAAAATCCACGTCAGGGGACCCACACCCTGTCCACGAGGGTGGGGGCGCCTGCCCCCCTGGGCGCGCCCACTGCCTCGTGGGCCCCCTGACGCTCCACCGACCTCAACTCCAACTCCATATATTCACTTTCGGGGAGAAAAAATCAGAGAGAAGGATTCATCGCGTTTTACGATACGGAGCCACTGCCAAGCCCTAAAACCTCTCGGGAGGGCTGATCTGGAGTCCGTTCGGGGCTCCGGAGAGGGGAATTCGTCGCCGTCGTCATCATCAACCATCCTCCATCACCAATTTCATGATGCTCACCACCGTGCGTGAGTAATTCCATCGTAGGCTTGCTGGACGGTGATGGGTTGGATGAGATCTATCATGTAATCGAGTTAGTTTTGTTAGGGTTTGATCCCTAGTATCCACTGTGTTCTGAGATTGATGTTGCTATGACTTTGCTATGCTTAATGCTTGTCACTAGGGCCCAAGTGCCATGATTTCAGATCTGAACCTATTATGTTTTCATGAATATATGTGAGTTCTTGATCCTATCTTGCAAGTCTATAGTCACCTACTATGTGTTATGATCCGGCAACCCCGAAGTGAATATAATCGGGACCACTCCCGGTGATGACCATAGTTTGAGGAGTTCATGTATTCACTATGTGTTAATGCTTTGGTCCGGTACTCTATTAAAAGGAGGCCTTAATATCCCTTAGTTTCCATTAGGACCCCGCTGCCACGGGAGGGTAGGACAAAAGATGTCATGCAAGTTCTTTTCCATAAGCATGTATGACTATATTCGGAATACATGCCTACATTACATTGATGAATTGGAGCTAGTTCTGTGTCACCCTATGTTATGATTGTTACATGATGAACCGCATCCGGCATAATTCTCCATCACCGATCCAATGCCTACGAGCTTTACATATATTGTTCTTCGCTTATTTACTTTTTTGTTACTGCTGTTACAATCACTACAAAACCCAAAAATATTACTTTTGCTACTGTTACCGTTACTTCCATCACCGGTTTGGCTCAGGCCATTGCATAAGTACAACTCGGTCTGACCGAAGTGTACTAATCGGTGTGACCGAAATCACTTACTCTATGAAACCCTAGCATCTCGGAGTCACCGAACTGCATTTTGGTCTGACCAAAACTGCATGTTTAGATTATGTTATTTCTTCGGTGTCATCGAGTTAGTCAAATCGGTAGCTCCAAAATGATTTTTGCAGAAAACTAAAGTTAAGTTTTTGTCTCAATATTTTTGCAAAATAGCTATGCTTTGTGATGCTCATCCACTCTTATCTATACCCATCTATTCACAGGGTCAGTTTTAGAGATGTCAGAGGGCAGTGACAGTCAGAACAGGTCTGAAGAGCAAGTGAATCTCAGTGAGGGCACTAGTCCCTCCAACAATAGTTATGATGAGGGTAGCAGAAGCACTCCAAGCAACTTGCCTAAGGCTGCTACCAGGACAAGGAAGAAGAAAACTTTAAAATCTGAGGATGAGGATTTTTTTTTTGAGGAGGAGGTCACCTCCAAGAAAAATTGCTGAAGAAGGAGTATGCTGCTGCTGATGCTGCCACCAAGCCTGGAATGCAGAAGAAGGCTCCTGCCAAGAGAAACCCTATGTCTAAAGCCAGAGCCTTGATACGTCTCCGACGTATCTATAATTTTTGATTGTTCCATGCTGTTATATTATCATTCTTGGATGTTCTACAATCATTTTATAGCAACTTTATATCATTTTTTGCGACTAACCTATTGCCGTAGTGCCCAGAGCCAGTTGTTTTTTACTTCGCAGAAAATCAATACCAAACGGAGTCCAAACGTAGCAAAACTTTTTGGAGAATTTTTCTGGACCAGAAGACACAAGATGGGCCGAAGAAGTGCCAGAGAGGTGCCCCGAGGGGGGAACAACCCACCTGGGCGCGCCTGGGGGCCCAGGCGCGCCCTGGTGGGTTGTGCCCACCTCGGTGGCCTCCCGCACCGCCTCTTCTCTATAAATACCCAAATATTCCAAAAACCCTGGGGGAGTCGACGAATATCAATTCCAGCCGCCACAAGTTCCACAAACCACAGATCCAATCTAGACACCATCATGGAGGGGTTCATCATCCTCATTGGCGCCTCTCCGATGATGCGTCAGTAGTTCATTGTAGACATACGAGTTCGTAGTTAGTAGTAGATGCAGGCAGGAGTCGGTCTACTAATCTTAGACGTGATGCCTATATAACGATCACTGCCTGGATATCTTCATGATTATTTTAAGTTCTATCAATTGCCCAACAGTAATTTGTTTACCCACCGTATGCTATTTTTTCTCGAGAGAAGCCACTAGTGAAATCTACGACCCCCGGGTCTCTTCATTATTATATTTGCCTTCGTGATCTATTTTTATTTGCTTTTATTTTCAGATCTATTAATCCAAAAATACAAAAATACCTTGCTGCAATTTTTGTTTATTCATTTTATCTCGCATTCCCGCGAGATCTATTTATCCAATCTACTACAATTTTTCCTATCTTTTCACCCGTGAGGGATTGACAACCCCTCTCTTACGTCGGGTTGCAAGTATTTGTTCTTTGTGTGCAGGAGTTGTTTACATGGTGTTGCGTGGTTCTCCTACTGGTTCGATAACCTTGGTCTCATCACTGAGGGAAATACCTACCGTAGTTGTGCTGCATCATCCCTTCCTCTTTGGGGAAATACCGACATAGTTCAAGCCGCATCAAAAGGAATTTCTGGTGCCGTTGACGGGGAGACATCATCAACATCTACCAGGTTCCTAGTCACAAATCTCATCTCCTTTCAATTTACATTATTTGCCATTTGCCTCTCGTTTTCCTCTCCCCCACTTCACAAAAAATTGTCGTTTTATTCGCCCTCTTTTTTGTTCGCCGTTTTCTCATTGGATCTGTTTTTGAGTGCAATCTGGTTGCGTAGTCATGATGCCTCAAAGAAAATATTATGATTTTCCTTACCCTAATATTTTGCTTGAAATTGAAGAAAGTACTAAGGAATATATGACTACACAATTTGAGCACAATAAATATTTTACCAAAGAAATTAAGGAGCGCTCTGTTGTGCTAGATGCTATAACAAAACAACTTGGTGATATTAGTCGAGAAGTTTGCAATCTCCAATCTAAGTATGCTTTTGCTGAAAGTTTGCTAGGCAAAATATCCAACACAGAAGCTACCCTAGTAAATCAAATGGCCGCTAAACCAATCTCGTTAGACGATAAAAAGGATGAAGATCTTAAAGTGATTGGTGTTTCTTCTATTGATTCCTTGTTTAGTAAAATTAAGATTGACGAAAAAGGGACTGAAGAAGAGTCAACTTTAGTTAGAAGGCGTCCCGATAATTCGGAGGGTGATAATCTTGTTGAGAAAATTGATAAATGTGGGTTTGAAGAGGTCAAAACTTTAACTAGTGATGTGCCCACTCTTTTGGATTACAAAGATTTTAATTATGAAAATTATTCTTTGATTGATTGTATTTCTTTGTTGCAATCCATGATAAATTGAACCCATGCTTATGAACAAAATAAAGCTTTTACTAAACATATTGTTGATGCTATGATGAAAGCTTTGGAAGAAAAGTTGGAATTAGAGATCTCAATTCCTAGAAAATTACATGATGAATGGAAACCTACTATCAAAGTCAAGATTGAAAATTATGAGTGCTTTGCTTTATGTGACTTGGGTGCTAGTGTTTCTACAATTCTGAAATCTTTATGTGATGTGCTTGGTCTTACCGATATTGAAGAATGTTCTTTAAACTTGCACTTGGCGGATTCTACTATTAAAAAGCCTATGGGAATAATTAATGATGTTCTTATTCTTGCAAATAGGAATTATGTGCCCATATATTTTATTGTTCTTGATATTGATTGCAATTCGTCTTGTCCAATTATTCTTGGTAGACCGTTTTTACGTACTATTAGTGTCGTGATTGATATGAAAGAAGGCAAATATTAAATTTCAATTTCCACTAAGAAAGGGTATGGAACACTTTCCTAGAAATAGAATTAAGCCACCATATGAATCAATCATGAGGGCATCATATGGATCTAGAACCAAAGATGACAATACTTAAATCCTTGCATTATGCCTAGCTACGGGCATAAAACGATATCGCTTGTTGGGAGGCAACTCAATGGATAAAATTTATTTTTGTCTTTTTATTTTTGTTCTTGAGTGTTTGCACAGTTATGCTACTGTTATGATTGTGTTTTTTATGTTTTAATTAGTGTTTGTGCCAAGCAAAGCCTTTGAGATCATGTTGGGTGATAGTTGATTTGATCTTGCTGAAAAACAGAAACTTTTGCGCTCATGAAAATAATTCTCATTTTTAATAGAAGCGCGATAAAATACCGATTCTTTTTTTAGAATATTAATATACAAATTGCCAACGTTGTCCTAATTTTTCAGAATTTTTGGAGTTACAGAAGTATTCGAAATATTCAGATTGCTACAGACTGTTCTGTTTTTGACAGATTATGTTTTCTTTGCGTTGTGTGCTTATTTTGATGAATATATGGTTTGTATTCGAGGGTATAAGCTATAGCAAAGTTGGAATACAGTAGATATAATGCAAAAATAAAATATGAATGGGTTTGCAATAGTACTTATAGTAGTGATTTTCTTTCTTATACTAACGAATCTCACGAAGATTTTGTTGAGTTTTGTGTGATTGAAGTTTTCAAGTTTTGGGTGATATTACGATGGATGAAGGAATAAGGAGTAAGAAGAGCCTAATCTTGGGGATGCCCATGGCATCCCAAGCCATTATCTAAAAAGAGAAGCAAGCAACTAAGCTTGGGGATTTCCCGAGTGGCATCCCCTCTTTCTTCTAATGACCATCGGTATTTTACTTGAAGCTATATTTTTATTCGTCACATATCATGAGTTTTGCTTGGAGCGTCTTGTATGATATGAGTCTTTGCTTGTTTTGCTTTCTATTTTAAGTCATCTATCCTTGCTGGACACACCTATTTGAGAGAGCCAAAATTATGCCATGACTTGTTAGAATTCTCGCTATGCTTCACTTAAATCTTTCTGAGCTATGGAATTGCTCTACTACTTCACTTATATCTTTTTGAGCACGGTGTGCTTTTTTATTTTTTAAGAAATGCTCTCATGCTTCACTTAGATTTATTTGAGAGTTAGTAAATTTTTTAAGAAATTCTCTCATGCTTCACTTAAATTATTTTGAGAGAAGAACATTTTTATGCCCATGTTCTTCACTTAGATTTGTTTGAGCTATCAAAAGCAACTTATGGAACTAGTCCCAAAGTGATAGATATTCAAGAGGGATATAATAAAAACTGTCATGAAGATCATTGGGCAAAATAAACTTGATTCTTTGTAGTAGTTTTGCGATATGTTGATATAATATGTGAGTCATGTTGATGAGTAATTATGCTTTAGTAAGAATATTGGTGTTAAGGTTTGTGATTCCCTATGCAAGCACGAAAGTCAATAGTTATGCAATGAAATTACATCCTACTTGTGGTGCATTATTCGATGTTAGTTAAGCTTAATGCTCGCTTATGAGATTTTTTGTTTCTTGGTTGGATGCTTCTCAATCTTTTGCTAGCCTTCATTTTGCACTAAGTATGATCACCACTTGTGCATCCAAAATCCTTAAACCAGTTTTGCCACATGAGTCCACTATACCTACCTATATGCGGTATTTTTTTGCCGTTCTAAGCAAATTTGTATGTGCCATCTCTAATTTTCAAAATAAATTTCTCTTTTGTGTGCTCGTACCGCTCATGAAATGATAGGGGGTGGCTGATATATTTCCATGCTAGATGTGTTATTCTCAAGATGTGTGTTTATTCACTTGTCATTGCACGGGAGTACGGCAAAGGTATTAGGGATGCCCAGTCCCGAAATGAAAAATGAAATTACTTTATGTTGTCAAATAATAAATTCCTTGGAAAGTGTTGGTATGGAAGGAACCCGTGGATACAGTTAGCCATGGAAAGTGAAAGTATGGTGGAAAAAGGAATAAACTTTATTTTCTGTTTGGGAACCGCCTATGATATATCTAGCATGGAAAGTATTGGGGACTACTCAATCGTTTTCGTTGACAGGAAAAGCATGCCACCCAAAATGTTTTATCTCTATCTTTTTCGCTTTGAGCTCTGGCACCTCTACAAATCCCTACTTCCCTCTACGAAGGGCCTTTCTTTTACTTTATGCAATTGTTATTTTTATTTGAGTCTCCATATTCTCTTATAAAGCACCAACTAAGGGGCACTATGATCGTACTTGAGCATTGGGTGTAGCTAATATGCGAGTGTGTTTCATGAATGGATCAATGATTGAGCATAATGGGCTATGGATACTTGCTTTAGTGTTGATATTTTAAAAGACATGGTTGCTTATTGATATGCTTGAGTATTGAAATATTCATGTCAAAACTAGACTATTGCTTTGAATCATATAAAAGTCCAAATGTCCATGCTACAAAGAAAAGAATATGTGATGAACATGTTAGGTAGCATTCCACATCAAAAATTCTGTTTTTATCATTTACCTACTCGAGGACGAGCAGGAATTAAGCTTGGGGATGCTGATACGTCTCCAATGTATCTATAATTTTTTATTGTTCCATGTTGTTATATTATCATTCTTGGATGTTTTACAATCATTTTATAGCAACTTTATATCATTTTTTGGGACTAACCTATTGACATAGTGCCCAGTGCCAGTTGCTATTTTTTGCTTGTTTTTTACTTTGCAGAAAATCAATACCAAACGGAATCCAAATGTAGCAAAACTTTTTGGAGAATTTTTCTGGACCAAAAGACACAAGATGGGCCTAAGAAGTACCAGAGAGGTGCCCCGAGGGGGGCACAACCCACCTGGGCGCGCCTGGGGGCCCAGGCACGCCCTGGTGGGTTGTGCCCACCTCGGTGGCCTCCCGCACCACCTCTTTGCCCTATAAATACCCAAATATTCCAAAAACCCTGGGGGAGTCGACGAAAATCAATTCCAGCCGCCACAAGTTCTAGAAACCATAGATCCAATCTAGACACCATCACAGAGGGGTTCATCATCCTCATTGGCGCCTCTCCGATGATGCGTGAGTAGTTCATTGTAGACATACGAGTCCGTAGTTAGTAGTAGATGCAGGCAGGAGTCGGTCTACTAATCTTGGACATGATGCCTATATAATGACACTGCCTGGATATCATCATGATTATTTGAAGTTCTATCAATTGTGCAACAGTAATTTGTTTACCCACCGTATGCTATTTTTCTCGAGAGAAGCCACTAGTGAAATCTATGACCCCCGGGTCTCTTCATTATTATATTTGCCTTCATGATCTATTTTTATTTGCTTTTATTTTCAGATCTATTAATCCAAAAATACCTTGCTGCAATTTTTATTTATTTATTTTATCTTGCGTTCCCGCGAGATCTATTTATCCAATCTACTACAATTTTACCTATCTTTTTACCCGTGAGGGATTGACAACCCCTCTCTTATGTCGGGTTGCAAGTATTTGTCCTCTGTGTGCAGGAGTTGTTTACGTGGTGTTGCGTGGTTCTCCTACTGGGTCGATAACCTTGGTCTCATCACTGAGGGAAATACCTACCATAGTTGCGCTGCACCATCCCTTCCTCTTTGGGGAAATACCGACGTAGTTCAAACCGCATCATGCCTCCACTCAAGAAACTATGGAGTTCACTCATGAACCAAGACAAGAAGAGGCTGCTGAAGGAAAGAAGAGGAAGGAGAGAGTCAAGGAGACTATGGCCAGAGTTATTGGCAAACCTTCCATGATGAGAGATTCAGATGAAGATGAGGAGGAGGAAGAGCCAGTTGCACCACCTCCAAAGGCTCAGAAGCTCATGGGGGATGCTATAAGGACTGGGGCTGCACCATCTAAGCCCAAGTCAACCCCCAAGCCTCCAACTCAAGCTCAATCCTCCAAGTCTATTGCTCCCAAGAGATCCACCAGAAACATACCTGCTGCTGAGAAGAACAAGGCCCCAGTGCCTGAGGCTCAAGAAGATGAAGAGCAGCAAGTGCTCAGAAAATTGAAGCCCAAGATTCCAGATCATAGTGATGATCATCCTATTGCTGAAAACATGAAGGAAAGAAAGGATGATGGTCTGAGACTCTGGAGACAGACTGATCCTTATGCCACCAGGAGAAGGACTGTTGTAGATTATTGTTTCCACACCAAGGAACAACAGGACTTCTATGAGACAGTCTTGCTAGACAAGAAGCCCATTGTCTGTGACATGAAGTGGGTTGACTGGAAATATATCGATGACAATGAGGACTACTTCCCATGTGTGCATGAGAGCTTCAGGATGAATGGAGTGGACAAGTTTGTTGGTCAAAATTTGACAAAATGGAATGATGAAATGATAATGCAATTCTACTCAACTGCTCATTTTTATCCGGATGGAAGGATTGTCTGGATGACAGAGGGAACCAAGTATCAATCAACTATCTCTGAGTGGGCCAAGTTTATCAATGCTCCAAAGGAAGAGGAGAATGACATTCATGTATATGTGAAGCCTAGGAAGGATCACAACTCCATGGCCAACATGTACAAGGAGATTCCTGACAGTGCCCTGGAGACACACAAGCTTGGATCCATCTACTTCCTGCTTGCTGGTTTGACAACTGATACATCCATTTTGCATCATGTTTACCTACTATTATTTATAATGTTTTTATGCATAATGATGCTTTTTGGAGTAATTCTAATGCCTTTTCTCTCAAAATATGCAAGGTTCACACAAAGGGGGAGAATACCGGCAGCTGGAAATCTGGACCTGAAAAAGCTACGTCAGGCTACCTATTCTGCACAACTCCAAATGAGCTGAAACTTTACGAAGATTTTTTATGGAATATATAAGGAATAATGGAGCAAATAAGTACCAGAGGGGGCCCACCAGGTGGGCACAACCCACCTGGGCACGCCAGGGAGCCCAGGCGCGCACTGGTGGGTTGTGCCCTCCTCGGCCCACCTCCGGTGCCCCTCTTCTGGTATATAAGTCATTTTGACCTAAAAAAAATAAGGAGAGGACTTTGGGGACGAAGCAATGCCATCTCGAGGCGGAACTTGGGCAGGAGCACTTTTGCCCTCCGACGGAGCGATTCCGCCAGGGGAACTTCCCTCCCGGATGGGGAAATCATCATCATCATCATCACCAACAACTCTCCCATCTTGGGGAGGGCAATCTCCATCAACATCTTCAACAGCACCATCTCCTCTCAAATCCTAGTTCATCTCTTGTGTTCAATCTTTGTACCGGAACTATAGATTGGTACTCGTGGGTGACTAGTAGTGTTGATTACATCTTGTAGTTGATTACTATATGGTTTATTTGGTGTAAGATTATATGTTCAGATCCATTATGCTATTTAATGCCCCTCTGATCTTGAGCATGATTATCATTTGTGAGTAGTTACTTTTGTTCTTGAGGTCACGGGAGAAATCTTGTTGCAAGTAATCATGTGAATTTGATATGTGTTCGATATTTTGATGGTATGTATGTTGTGATTCCCTTAGTGGTGTCATGTGAACGTCGACCACATGACACTTCACCATATTTTGGCCTAAGGGAGTGCATTGTGGAGTAGTTATTAGATGGTGGGTTGCGAGAGTGACAGAAGCTTAAACCCTAGTTTATGTGCTATTCCGTAAGGGGCTGATTTGGATCCAAAAGTTTAATGCTATGGTTAGATTTTATCTTAATACTTTTCTCGTAGTTGCGGATGCTTGCTAGGGGGTTAATCATAAGTAGGAGGGTTGTTCAAGTAAGAACAGCACCTAAGCACCGGTCCACCCACATATCAAATTATCAAACTAGCGAACACAAATCAAACCAACATGATGAAAGTGACTAGATGAGATTCCCGTGTACCCTCAAGAACGCTTTGCTTATTATAAGAGACCATTTTGGCATGTCCTTTGCCTCAAAAGGATTGGGCTACCTTGCTGCACTTTTGTTACCATTACTGTTACTTGCTCGTTACAAATTATCTTGCTATCAAACTACTCGTTACTTATAATTTCAGTGCTTGCAGAGAATACCTTGCTGAAAACCGCTTGTCATTTCCTTCTACTCCTCGTTGGGTTCGATACTCTTACTTATCGAAAGGACAATGATTGATCCCCTATACTTGTGGGTCATCAACCACCATCAACACCATTCTGAGGCACACTTTGTTGCCTAAGTCAGGAGATCATAGGATGATCCGTGGTCACTCCATCAACTTGCTCCATATGTTTGATGTGCCCCAGAAGTTCAAAGTGATGAGTTTGATTGTTGAAACCGTGAAGAGAACTACAGCTAATCAGAAGAGATCATGTGGGTATGCCTGTCGGTGTCAAAACCGGCGGATCTCGGGTAGGGGGTCCCGAACTGTGCGTCTAAGGCCGATGGTCACAGGAGGCGGGGGACACAATGTTTACCCAGGTTCGGGCCCTCTCGATGGAGGTAATACCCTACTTCCTGCTTGATTGATCTTGATGATATGAGTATTACAAGAGTTGATCTACCACGAGATCGTAGAGGCTAAACCCTAGAAGCTAGCCTATGATTATGATTGTTGTTCTACGGACTAAACCCTCCGGTTTATATAGACACCGGAGGGGGCTAGGGTTACACAGAGTCGGTTACAAGGGAGGAGATCTACATATCCGAACTGCCAAGCTTGCCTTCCACGCAAAGGAGAGTCCCACCCGGACACGGGACGAAGTCTTCAATCTTGTATCTTCATAGTCCAACAGTCCGGCCAAAGGATATAGTCCGGCTGCCCAAGGACCCCCTAATCCAGGACTCCCTCAATAGCCCCTGAACCAGGCTTCAATGACGATGAGTCCGGCGCACAGATTGTCTTCGGCATTGCAAGGCGGGTTCTTCCTCCGAATACTCCATAGAAGATTTTGAACACAAGGATAGTGTCCGGCTCTGCAAAATAAATTCCACATACCACCGTAGAGAGTATAATATTTCCACAAATCTTATCTGCTGACAACTTTTCATAACGTGACATCACGCCACGGCCCGGTCATTATTCAAACCGTTTTTCTCAACCAGCTACTACACATATTGCGAGGCGGTTTTCTTGGCACGTCTTGTTGAAGCAGAGATCGTGTCCCCTTATCACAGGATTCTCATCAATACGGGTGTGGGTAACGCAACCGCGCCATTAATCACGGCATTCGGGAGATAAGCGAGTTTTACCAGGCAAGTGGGGAGGCGCTACTGCCTTTATAAGGGGATAAGAACTCCCTTTCGCACCCACGCTTTCTTCTTCCTGATCCATTCCCCTTCGCTCAAGCTCCAATGCCCGAGCATTCATCTTCTCCGCCCACAAAGGCCTTCCGAAAATGTCCGGATCCGGAGCAGGAGGCAAGTGGATGGTTGTTGGTGTCAAAACCGGCGGATCTCGGGTAGGGGGTCCCGAACTGTGCGTCTAAGGCGGATGGTAACAGGAGGCAGGGGACACGATGTTTACCCAGGTTCGGGCCCTCTCGATGGAGGTAATACCCTACTTCCTGCTTGATTGATCTTGATGATATGAGTATTACAAGAGTTGATCTACCACGAGATAGTAGAGGCTAAACCCTAGAAGCTAGCCTATGGTATGATTGTTGTTGTCCTACAGACTAAACCCTCCGGTTTATATAGATATCGGAGGGGGCTAGGGTTACACAGAGTCGGTTACAAGGGAGGAGATCTACATATCCGTATTGCCAAGCTTGCCTTCCACGCCAAGGAGAGTCCCATCCGGACACGGGACGAAGTCTTCAATCTTGTATCTTCATAGTCCAACAGTCCGGCTATCCGAGGACCCCCTAATCTTGGACTCCCTCAATGGCCTCTACCGTCCGGGAGATGGATATCAAAAAGCTTCGGGAGGCCGGGTACCTGGCCAAGAAAATCAGCCACCGTCTCCCGACGGCAGGACAAATCGTCCCTACTCCGGAACCCCACGAGAGGGTTGTATTCCTTCCTCATTTTATCCGCGGGCCAGGGTTTCCCCTCCACCCGTTCGTTCGCGGCATCATGTATTATTACGGGATCGATTTTCATGATCTATCCCCCAATTCCTTCCTCCACATCTCGACATTCATCGTCGTGTGTGAGGCTTTTCTCCGCATCTTGCCACACTTCAGCTTATGGCTGAAGATCTTTAATGTGAAGCCCAAGGTGGTGGGCAGCGAGCACGCCGAGTGCGGGGGCGCTATGGTGAGAAGGAAGCCCAACGTCACATGGCCGACAGGTACTTTTAATGATTCCGTCAAAGAGTGGCAGCAGCATTGGTTTTACATCACTGAGCCGCGCGGCACGGGATGGGCCGCTGCTCTTGAGTTCCGATCCGGAGCCCCTCTGCGGCTTACGTCCTGGCCTAAAAAGGGCCTGAACTGGTCCGAGGACCGCGGGTACCAACTATCCCGCCCTGCAAGCTTGGTAAGTTATTTTACGTTTTATCCGCATAACCCAAAGGAAATGCTTAGTGTGTTTTCCTCAACTCCCCTACGGCTGGACGAAGAAGGCGGAGCGGATCCACTGTCCGGCCCCGCTGCCCGAAGGACCGGCCAACCCACTTCTGACGAAGATGCTGGTCCCGGCGCCGTATAAGGCGCCGAAGAAGAAGGCCGAGAAGGAGGCCAAAAAGACCCGGGGTGGCCTTCGTCGCCGTGGCACTTCAGACACAATATCCGAAGGTTCCAATGCCCGTTCTGCCTCCGAAGAGGAGGAGGAGGAGGAGGAGGAAGATGAATCCCCAGCGGGGGGAAGAAAGAAGAGGGCGGCCTCCATACACTTGGAGGCCGAGTCGACTAAAAGGGGAAAAGCTCTTCTTCTGGAAGAGTCCACTGCCGCTGCCGACAACAGGCCGGCGTGGGATCCCAGGGCCCAGCCCCTGGTGAACTCGTGAGTATAAAATCCGAACACATTTATGCGTCCAGTCTCATCATGGCATAATATTTTGACCTGAGCCATATTTTTTGTAGTCCGGCGAGGTCCCGCACCGAACAATCCTCATCAGAGGATTTGCTGAGCTCGGATGCTATGGAGAGCAAGACGCCCCCGAAGGCCCCTTCCCCGAAACATGTGGATAACACCGAGGCTTCGTCCCAGAAGGACCCCAGCCAAGGAGGGGAGGAAGAGATGGTGAAAGCGGCGCCTGGAGGTCAAACTTCAGGGGCCGGAGACATGGGGGAAACGATTCCCATGGGAATCGTCGACGGGAGCCATCTTGAATTCGGCTCCTAGCCGGACGCAATTCCGGAGACTAATACGGCTCCAGAATCAAGCAGGCAGCCTCCCTCGGATGGAGGGGGCGTGCCTTTTCCACCGGCAATCTCTGTCCAACCAGAGGTGCCAGATGCTTTGTTGGCGGCGCTGGAGAGCGCCTCCATCATCGACGAACACCGTGCCCTTATGGGTGCGGTGATTGAGGAGATTCAGTCTGCTGAGAGTGGACTGAATGAAGCCTGCATTAGCCTTATAAGAGGCTTTGAGGTATGTTTTATGAGGTTTCGAAGAATGTCATGGTATGGATAGTAGCCCGTGATACACTGTTCGGTGAAAGAAAGAACCGGACAGAGGATCAAATTTATGTTCGCAGGAAGACTCGTTTGATGACATCTATCTCTCTTTTATAAGCAGGCGTCTGCAACGGCTGCTGCCTCTCATACTGCGGAGGTCTCCGGACTGAATCAAAGTCTGGAGCAGGCCAAAGAAGAACTTGGCCAGTTGAAAATCCAATTGGGAGATAAACAAGGTATGCGCAAGTCTTGTTCGCGTCTACTGCGAATGAATTTTCAGTATGATAAAATATGTTTCATGATTTGCGCTAGGGATGATGACCGAAGTCGAGGCTCTGAAGAAAGCTGTGGCCGAGGCCGAGAAAAAGGCAGCCGTAGAGCAGGCTCTTCGTGAGAAGCACGAGGCTAGGGTTATTGAAGCTGAGCAGGAGCTTCAAGAGGCCGTGAAGAAATGTGAGACCTTGGAGCAGTGTTTAACGGAGAAAGAATCCGAACTCACCAAGGCTTATCAGGCCACGAGCGATGCCCGGGGGGAAACCCAAAGCGCCCTGCAGGGGATCCAAGAGGCGAGGAAGATCGCGGCGGGAAAGGCTTTTTTCCATGTAAAGCAAGTATTTGAGGAGAAAATTATGTTTCTAATTTTGAATTCGGATTTCTCCAGGGGTATTTGCGGAGCTGCCCCGTAGTATATCGGATGCCGCCCAATTCTACCGAGCCGAAGAAAGGAACACTGCGGATAAGCTCTTCTGGTCGCAGTATCTGGCACCGAATTATCAGGTGCCGTTTGCCGATCAACTGAAACAGCTGATCGAACTGCATAAGGCGGCGGAACTAGCCATGAAGGATTTGATTATCCGGCTATGGCCCGCCGAGCCGATTCCAAGCAGCTACTTCGGGCTCGTGAAGCGGCATGTAAGTGCTTGCCCTCGACTTGACGTCATCAAGCGGTCGGTCTGCATAGAGGGTGCGCGAATGGCCTTCGCCCGCGCAAAGGTGCACTGGGGGAAGATGGATGCTGAAAAGCTGATGACCGAGGGACCGCCAGAGGGGAAGGAGCACCGCAAGCCCGAATTATATTATGAAAGTGTCCTGAAAGGATCCTACCTTGCAGCGGAGCTATACACCAAGGACATTATATTTCCGTGAATGCGAATCATGTTGTCCTTTGTAATGTTTGAACAAGGTCATTTATATTATTTATTGCCTGTTATATAAAAGTTTATCCTCCTACGCGGCCGTTTTATATATTAATCCTGAGAGTTGGCCAGTCATCGGCTTCTGCCCCCATATAAGAAGTACGCGGGTGTTCGGGATAAACCTGATCACTCTTTATCCCAGTTTTGGGTCCTTCGAAGGAGGTGTTCAGCACAACGAACCAGGCAATCGGACTATAGGGCTTTATCACTCTCACTTAGCCATAGGAGCTTTAGGAAGGTAGGCGTAGCCCCTGGTGTTTGGAAGACCGCACGAGGGGCTCTATAAGCACCTGATCGGAAGAAAAACCGATCCATCACACGCTGCATTGGTTATGGCATTATGCGGGAGAAATCCTTAAAGATTTTACAACCTCTCGAACAGCTGACCAGCTCTCGCCGTATCATGACAGTCAGTTTTTGGCTTTCTCTACTGAGGTGCTCGTCCGGAAGAACCGGGACACAATCGCAGTAGTTCTCCCAGTGCTACCTTAGCCGATATAGCGGAACGTAAGGTACCAAAACATGGGAGCCGGGCAAACCCAACTATTGACCCAAGACATGATTCGGAGCTGATGCATATAATGCTATAGGTTCGGGGTGCCGAACTTCCATGAAGGTGTTCAGACTTTATTGCCGTATTATGGGTGAAACGAAGCCCCTGGCATATTTGAAGGCATATCGCGGTGTACGGATGCCACTTGACGAAAGAATTTTAATAAGAAATAACAGCAGATAAGCGTCATATGAATCCACATGTTGTATTTGAATAGTACGTCGATGCGTATGAGTACAAGTAATGTGATAAAAAAGAAATATGACTGTGGAACCTGCTGAGACTAGGGTGGGAGAAGCTGCGCGCGGATCTGGAGTATAGTCAGATGGTCATCGCGGGGAATATATAAGGATTCCCTTGCGCGTTCGAGCTGCCTCCATATTGCCCGTCCTGGTCAGCGCAAAGGTGAACCTACAAAGGAAATGTAAGAAATGTTTGTGTGCCGGAGAGCGGTTGAGCCGCTGTGTGCGGCCTGTCCTGACCTTCGCCGGAGTGTTTAATTGAGCTCTGGACGAGCCGGGCTATCCTGCCGCGAAGTAGTTCGGAGTCCTTTGACGGTGTCCGGGAGCCTGGCCGTCGACTCGAGGTTCGGCTGCAAGGTGCTGCTCGTTGCTTCTGCTGTTAAGGCGGCGGGGTACTCATTGGTGCCGAAGGAAAGTTCGGCCTTGCCATTAACCGTGATGATGCCACGTGGACCGGCCATCTTGAGCTTACGGTAGGCATAATGTGGCACCGCGTTAAATCGAGCGAATGCGGTTTGTCCGAGCAGTGCCTGATAATCACTGCGGAAAGGGACGATTTCGAAGATTAATTCTTTGGTACAGTAATTGTCTGGTGATCCAAAGACTGCCTCAAGGGCAATGGAGCCTGTACAACTGGCCTCCACGCCTGGTATAATACCTCTGAAGGTGGTTTTAGTGGGTTTGATCACCGAATGATCAATGCCCATCTTGCGCACCGTGTCCTGGTAAAGCGGGTTTAGACTGCTGCCTCCGTCCATAAGGACTCGTGTGAGGTGGAACCCGTCAATTATTGGGTCTAGGACTAGTGCGGCTGGATTGCCCTGATTGGTGTTAACCGGACGATCCATGCGGTTGAAGGTGATCGGCCTGAGTTTATATTGTGGGACGACTGGTTCCGTTAAGTCAATATCCCTAAGGGTGCTCATCCGTTCCAGGCTGGGGATGTGGGTAGCGTTTATCACGTTCACCATTTTGATTTGCAGGGGAAATTTCTTTTGCCCTCCCGTGTTCGGCGATCTGGGCTCCTCGTCGCCATCATCGCTTTGAGACCCCTTCTCCTTGTTTTCGGCACCTGACCTGCCGGCTTGTTTGATGACCCAGCATTCTCTGTTGGTATGATTGGCTGGTGTTCCTGGGGTGCCATGAATTTGGCATGGATGGTCAAGTATGCGGTCCAGACTGGACGGGCCCGAATTGTTATTTTTGAATGGCTTTTTCCGCTGACCGGACTTACAGCACTGAATCCGGCATTGACCGCCGTGTCTTCGGCGTTATCACCATTTTTGCGACGCTTGTGTTCGTTGCGTCGGGGTTTGCCGTTGTTATCTCTGGCCTCTGATGTGCCAGGGTTGCTTGTTGTGTTGTTGCTACGGGCCAACCAGCTATCCTCGCCCGCGCAAAAGCGGGTCATGAGTGTCGTGAGGGCTGCCATGGATCTTGGCTTCTCTTAGCCGAGGTGTCGGGCAAGCCACTCGTCAGGATGTTATGTTTAAAGGCCGCTAGGGCTTCGGCATCCGGACAGTCGACAATTTGGTTCTTTTTAGTTAGGAACCGAGTCCAGAATTTTCTGGCTGACTCTCCGGGCTATTGTGTTATGTGACTTAAATCGTCAGCATACGATGGCCGCACATAAGTGCCCTGGAAGTTATCCAGGAATGCGTCTGCCAGGTTCTTCCAACTTCCAATGGAGTTTGTCGGCAAGCTGTTCAGCCAATGCCGAGCTGGCCCTTTGAGTTTTAGCGGGAGATACTTGATGGCGTGTAGATCATCCCCGTGGGCCATGTGAATGTGGAGGAAGAAATCCTCTATCCATACCGCGGGGTCTGTAGTGCCATCGTATGACTCAATGTTTATGGGTTTAAACCCTTCTGGGAATTCATGATCCATTACTTCATTAGTGAAGCATAGGGGGTGTGCGGCGCCTCTGTGCCGGGCTATATCACGACGCAGTTCATACGAGTCTTGTCTGCTGTGTTCGGACCGGCCGGATTTGCTTTTAGTATATCCGGCGTGACGGTTGTCGTCACACGTTGAGGCGCGCCCCCGTGATCCGTAGATCAATCTTGCATGT
Organism: Triticum aestivum; assembly: GCF_018294505.1. Classification (NCBI taxonomy): domain Eukaryota; kingdom Viridiplantae; phylum Streptophyta; class Magnoliopsida; order Poales; family Poaceae; genus Triticum; species Triticum aestivum. The sequence goes on along the minus strand of NC_057808.1, from coordinate 308,423,564 downwards.
CCTGCTTTGTTTTCCAATACGTCTCTTGGGTCCTTCGTATTACCCCGGGCCTTAGTATTTTTGTTTGACTGGCGGCGGGGTGCGGGCTGGACTTCGGCCTGATACGCCGCTTTGTCTCGGCCACGAGGTGGCCGGTCAACCGCATCATACACTGGAAGCGTAGGCTTTAATGCTTTCTCCTTGAGTTGGGGTAGCAACCTGCACTTTGGGTAACTTTTGGTTGGGCGCTCGAGTTTGTATTCCTCGGCCGCTAGGACCTCAGTCCATCTATCCGCTAGCAGATCTTGGTCAGCTTGAAGGTGCCGTTGCTTTTTCTTCAGGCTACTATAAGCCGGCGCTGGAAGCGCTCCTGTTCGACGGGATCCTCAGGCACGATAAATTCTTCGTCGCCGAGGCTCACCTCATCTTCGGAGAGGGGCATGTAATTGTCATCCTCTGATTCTCCGTCTGTTGCATGTTCCTTAGGGCTAGCTTACCCATCCTCCCGCGCGAGGTCTGGCTAGAGGGGATTGTCTTTGTCTTTGGCACTATCCGTAGCGTTATTGTTTCTTGTGCCGGTATCGCAGCTTTTGCTATGGCGGGGCTTAGAATGGCGCTGCTGACGCCGGTGCTTGGGTTGCTCTTCGGGGGATTATCTTCTGTTTCCTTATCGTCATCGCCTTCTTTGGGGGTGTCCACCATGTATATATCATATGGTGAGGTGGCAGTCCAGCGCCCTGTGGGTGGTGGTTCCTGTTCGTCTCCTGCATCGCCGTCCATACCGTCGATCTCTTCGGAGCCGAAATCGAGCATGTCGGTTAGATTGTCGACAGTGGCTATTAAGTGGGTGGTGGGTGGGGAACGAATTTCTTCGTCGTCCACTTCCCACTCAAGCCGGACATAGTTCGGCCAAGGGTCTCCTGACAAGGAGAGAGACTTGAATGAATCAAGCACGTCGCCCAAGGGCGAGTGCTGGAAAATATCCGTGGAGGTGAACTCCATGATCGGTGCCCAATCAGGTTCGATAGGCACGGACGCGGGCGGTGCGGAGCCCGTGGCCGGGGACGAATCCAAGTGTCCGGAAACACAGGTCTCATAGGAGGTGAAATCAGTATTCGGCTCTATCGCCACCGAGTGTGCGGCCTCCGTGGCGGGGTCCATCCACCCGTCCTCAGACGGCGCACTCTGCTCCGGATTTAGGGCCAGAGTAGCCACAGGTGTGATCTCCTGAACACCGTCCGACGGTAGAGTTAGGTCATGCTCGTCGTGACTGTGCGGCGCACCTGACATAGGCTCGAATCCGTCAAAGATCAAGTCTCCACGGATATCGGCCGTATATTTTAAATTTCCAAACCTGACCTGACGGCCAGGGGCGTAGCTCTCGATCTGCTCTAGATGGCCAAGTGAGTTGGCCCGTAGTACGAAGCCACCGAATATGAAGATCTGTCCGGGGAGAAAAACCTCACCCTGGATCGCATCGTTGTTGATGATCGAAGGACCATCAAGCCTTATGGCTACAACACAGTGGAACTCTCAATGAAAGCACCAATGTCGGTGTCAAAACCGGCGGATCTCGGGTAGGGGGTCCTGAACTGTGTGTCTAAGGCGGATGGTAACAGGAGGCGGCGGACACAATGTTTACCCAGGTTCGGGCCCTCTCGATGGAGGTAATACCCTACTTCCTGCTTGATTAATCTTGATGATATGTGTATTACAAGAGTTGATCTACCACGAGATCGTAGAGGCTAAACCCTAGAAGCTAGCCTATGATTATGATTGTTGTTCTACGGACTAAACGCTCCGGTTTATATAGACACTGGAGGGGGCTAGGGTTACACAGAGTCGGTTACAAGGGAGGAGATCTACATATCCGAACTGCCAAGCTTGCCTTCCACGCAAAGGAGAGTCCCACCCGGACACGGGACGAAGCCTTCAATCTTGTATCTTCATAGTCCAACAGTCCGGCCAAAGGATATAGTCCGGCTGTCCGAGGACCCCCTAATCTAGGACTCCCTCAATGCCCCTCATATACAGATGTGATCAACTCCAAGATGGGAACAGGGACATATCTTCTTGATAAAGAGCATCTTCCCCTGAGGCCGGAATTTGAGGACAATGAGATTTTCATGGATGCGTCTCATCCTACATGTGCAGAAGCTCAGGAGAAGAGGGAGAGAGCAAAGGATGCAAAAGCAGCAAGGGCAGCCAATGCACCAGATACTTCACAAGTGATTATCAAGACCAAGCAAGATCAACTCAGTTATCTGCTTGAGGCTACTGTGAGGATTGGGAAGGGCTTGGCCACCCTGACTCAGAATCAAGAGAGTCTCGAGAGGATCAAGACAAAATTCCATGATCTAGATGTGAAGGTCACAGAGATCCAGACTACCGTGGAGAAGCTCCAGGAAGAACTTGAGGACAGGAGTGACAAACCTACCACAGATACTTTCCAGCGAGTGCAAAGGGCACAAAGGTCTGTAGTTGTGCCAGTTGTTAAAGATTACAGGACTACCATTTCAGCACCTGCGGCAACTACCTTAGTCATTCCTCCATTTTCAACTCCTCTAGCTCCTCAGACATCTTCATAAGCTCTTGCAGATGTTGTCCTCTCCACGCCGTCTATGCACATCGGAGCAACCAGCCAGAAGACCACTTCAGGAGCTCCCGGAGATCGTGCCTAGAGTGCCGCATAACACTATGCATTTTCAAGCTTTTTGGTAACTTGTTGCCAAAGGCGGAGGAAGTGTATAGATCATTAGGCTTCGAGCAAGAGAGAGCATTTTGCCTTTTGTTGCCTCTCTTGCTACTTTATTTGTGCTTGTTTGTGAGATACTCTTGTGATCATGTGTTTGATCATACTATGCCTTAATGTGTGCTTGCATGATGCTATCTATGATATTTGTGTATGATCAATCATGGTTATCCTTGGTGGTGAGTGCATGTTATTTATATCTTATCATTTTGAGCGCTCCACCAAGATGTATGTGACATGGAAGAGTGACACATGATCCTAATCGATTGTGCATTTGCATTCAAAAGCAAATTTTAAATAATGCACAAATTTAGGGGGAGCTCTTGCTTATCACATACTTCTCAAAGCGACAATGTATTTCATTCATATTATCATTTGTCGAAGCTTTGATCTATATGTTGTCATCAATTACCAAAAAGGGGGAGATTGAAAGTGCAACTAATCCCTGGGTGGTTTTGGTAATTCATAACAACATATAGCTCATTGATCTAATATCCATTCAAGTTAAATATTTCAGAAAGTTCAATGACTGGCATGGCATGGACTAGAGATGCGAACCCCTCAAAATGCTAAGGACAAATATTGGCAAAAGCTCAAGACTCTTGATTTTCATTTTAGTGATCCAAGATCACATTGAGTCCATAGGAAAGCCAATACTGTTAAAAGGGGATGAGGTGTTTCTTAATGGTCTACTTGCTCAAAGTGCTTATTGATATTGCTCCAAAACCCTTAGCCACTTTCTCATTTCTACATATGTCCAAAACCCAAAGTCAAACTCAGCCTCACCGATTTGATCTATCCGACGCCACCGAGTTCACTTGACATAGCCACTACCAGAAACCCTAGGCAATTCGGTCCTACCGATACGGATCTCGGTCTCACCGAGATGGCCTTGCAAACTCTCTATTGCCTGTTGTAATTATTTCGGTCTCACCAAAATATGCAATCGGTCCCACCGAGTTTGGCTGACCAACTTTATGTTTGCTCGTTGCTAAAATCGGTCTCACCGAGTTCATGCAATCGGTCTCACCGAGATGAGGTATTGCCCTAACCCTAGAACATCGGTCCCACCGAGTTGATCATGTTGGTCCCATCAAGATTCCTAACATTCACATTTTGAACTAAATCGATCTCACCGAGTTCTTCTATTTGGTCTGTCCGAGTTGGGTCGAATGTGTGTAACGGTTGGATTTTGCGTGGAGGCTATATATACCCCTCCACCCCATCTCCATTTGTGAGAGATCCATCAGAACGTGCCTACACTTCCACTACTCATTTTCCTAAGAGAGAACCACCTACTCATGTGTTGAGACCAAGACATTCCAATCCAACCACAAGAATCTTCATCTCTAGCCTTCCCCAAGTTGCTTTCCACTCAAATCATCTTTCCACCATAGTCAAATCTGTGAGAGAGAGTAGAGTGTTGGGGAGACTATCATTTGAAGCACAAGAGCAATGATTTCATTATCAACACACCATCTATTACCTTTTGGAGAGTGGTGTCTCCTAGATTGGTTAGGTGTCACTTGGGAGCCTCCGACAAGATTGTGGAGTTGAACCAAAGAGTTTGTAAGGGCAAGGAGATCGCCTACTTCGTGAAGATCTACCCGTTTGTGGGTGGAGCCCTCTGTGTACTCACGCAACCGTTACCCTTCGTGGGTTGAAGTATCCATCAACGTGGACGGACGATAGCACCACCTATCGGAACCACGCCAAAAATCTCCGTGTCTACATTGCGTTTGCCTTCTCCATACCCTTCCCTTTACCTTAATATGCAATGTTTTACTTCCCGCTGCTACACTCTTAGAATTGCATGTGTAGGTTGATTGTTTGACTTGTGCTAAGTTGCTAAAATCTGACTTAAAATGGGGAAAAGGTTAGATATTTATTAGGTCAAGTAGTCTAATCACCACCCCTCTAGACGTACTTTCGATCCTAGAAGTGGTATCAGAGCTTTGGTCTCCCTTTGCATTGATTTCCATAGCTTTGGTGATCATAGCCTTGGTTTCGCAACCTAGGAGAGTATGGCGTCTAGTGAGGGAAATTACCACCGTAGAGGTCCTTACTTTGATGGCACTGATTTTGCTAGTTGGAAGCATAAGATGAAAATGCATATTCTTGGATATAACCCCGCCGTTTGGGCTATTGTGCGTATTGGCTTGCAAGGTGAATACTTCGAGGATGGAAGAGAACCGAATCATGAAGCATCCGCTGAAGAATTGAAGATGTTGCAATACAATGCTCAAGCTTGCGATATTCTCTTCAACGGACTGTGCCACGAAAATTCAACAAAATCTGCCGCCTTGAGAATGCAAAGGAAATTTGGGATACTTTGGTTGATATGCACGAAGGTACCGATTCCATCAAGGAATCCAAATTGGATGTGCTTCAAAGTCAACTTGACAAGTTCAAAATGAAGGATGATGAAGGAGTCGCTGAGATGTAATCTAGGCTTGCTCTCATCACAGATGAGATTGCCGGCTTAGGAATAGAAGAGATGACCGATAGATTCATCATCAAGAAGATCCTAAGAGCCTTGGATGGAAAATATGATACCAGGTGCACCTTGATCCAAATGATGTCCAATTACAAAGATCTCAAGCCAACGGAAGTCATTGGTAGAATTGTTGCTCATGAGATGTCACTCAAGGATAAGGAAGAGCTTCACAACAAGTCTAGTGGTGCTTACAAATCTTCATGTGATGATCCTACAACATCAAGTGAGAAACAAGTCTTCAATGAAGAATTGAGCTTAATGGTGAAGGACTTCAACAAGTTTTACAAGAGTAGAAGCAAAGAGAGAAGTTCTAAGTCAAGGTCCTACAATGACAAAAGATCTTCTAGTCGTGATCGCAATTTCTACAATTGTGGAAGACCTAGACACTACTCAAATGAGTGTACGCCCCCCTACAAAAGAAGAGAAGATTCACCTAAAAGGAGAAGTAAAAGAGATGAATCACCACCAAGAGAGAGAAGGAGAAGAGATGATCGTTATGAATCAAGACCCTCTCGTAGAAGCAAAGATTCGAAAAGGAAGGACAAGTCATCAAAGATCTATACAAGATGAAGACATCAAGCTCACGTTGGTGAATGGGTATCCGGTTCCGACTCTGACAACTACTCCGAGAGAAGTTATCACTCCGACTCCGAATATGCTCAAGATGAAGGTCTTGTCGGTCTTGCACTTGTGTCATCCAACTCCTACGACATATTTGAAGGAAATATGCCCTAGAGGCAATAATAAAGTATTATAGATTTCCTTATATCATGATAAATGTTTATTATTCATGCTAGAATTGTATTAACCGGAAACATAATACATGTGTGAATACATAGACAAACAGAGTGTCACTAGTATGCCTCTACTTGACTAGCTCGTTAATCAAAGATGGTTATGTTTCCTAGCCATAGACATGAGTTGTCATTTGATTAACGGGATCACCTCATTAGGAGAATGACGTGATTGACATGACCCATTCCGTTAGCTTAGCACCCGATCGTTTAGTATGTTGCAATTGCTTTCTTCATGACTTATACATGTTCCTATGACTATGAGATTATGCAACTCCCGTTTACCGGAGGAACACTTTGTGTGCTACCAAACGTCACAACGTAAATGGGTGATTATAAAGGTGCTCTACGGGTGTCTCCAAAGGTACTTGTTGGGTTGGCGTATTTCGAGATTAGGATTTGTCACTCCGATTGTCGGAGAGGTATCTCTGGGCCCACTCGGTAATGCACATCACTATAAGCCTTGCAAGCATTGTAACTAATGATTTAGTTGCAGGAGGATGTATTACGGAACGAGTAAAGAGACTTGCCGGTAACGATATTGAACTAGGTATCGAGATACCGACGATCGAATCTCGGGCAAGTAACATACCGATGCCAAAGGGAACAACGTATGTTGTTATGCGGTCTGACCGATAAAGATCTTCGTAGAATATGTGGGAGCCAATATGGGCATCCAGGTCCCGCTATTGGTTATTGACCGGAGAGGTGTCTCGGTCATGTCTACATAGTTCTCGAACCTGAAGGGTCCGCACGCTTAAAGTTATGATGACAGTTATATTATGAGTTTATATGTTTTGATGTACCGAAGGTTGGTCGGAGTCCCGGATGTGATCACGGATATGACGAGGAGTCTCGAAATGCTCGAGACATAAAGATTGATATATTGGACGACTATATTCGGACACCGGAAGTGTTCCGGAGAAGTTTCGGATTAAACCGGAGTGCCAGAGGGTTACCGGAACCCACCGGGGAAGTATTGGGCCTTAGTGGGCCTTGAGGGGAGAGAGAGGGCAGCAGCCAGGAGGTGGTGCGCCCCCTCCCAGGAGGAATCCTAGTTGGACTAGGAGAGGGGGGCACAGCCCCCTTTCCCTCGCCCTCTCCCTCTCTTTCTTCCCCCCCCCCTCTTTTCCTAGTAGGACTAGGAAAGGGGAGTCCTACTCCTACTAGGAGGAGGACTCCCCCCTCTCTCCTTGGCGCGCCTAGGGCAGCCGGCCTCCCCCTTGCTCCTCTATATACGGGGGCAGGGGGGCACCTCTAAACACACTTGATATATGATATTTTAGCCGTGTGCGGTGCCCCCCTCCACCATATTACACCTCGATAATACCGTTGCGGAGCTTAGGCGAAGCCCTGCGTCGGTGGAACATCATCATCGTCACCACGCCGTCGTGCTGACGAAACTCTCCCTCAACACTCGGCTGGATCGGAGTTCGAGGGACGTCATCGAGCTGACCGTGTGTAGAACTCGGAGGTGCCGTACGTTCGGTACTTGATCGGTCGGATCGTGAAGACGTACGACTACATCAACCGCGTTGTGATAACGCTTCCGCTGTCGGTCTACGAGGGTACGTGGACAACACTCTCCCCTCTCGTTGCTATGCATCACCATGATCTTGCGTGTGCGTAGGAAATTTTTTGAAATTACTACGTTCCCCAACAGTGGTATCAGAGCCAGGTTTTATGCGTTGATGCTATGCACGAGTAGAACACAAGTGAGTTGTGGGCGATATAAGTCATACTGCTTACCAGCATGTCATACTTTGGTTCAGCGGTATTGTGAGATGAAGCGGCCCGGACCGACATTACGCGTACGCTTACGCGAGACTGGTTTCACCGTTCGGAGCACTCGTTGCTTAAAGGTGACTGGCGGGTGTCTGTCTCTCTCACTTTAGTTGAACCGAGTGTGGCTACGCCCGGTCCTTGCGAAGGTTAAAACAGCACCAACTTGACAAACTATCGTTGTGGTTTTGATGCGTAGGTAAGAACGGTTCTTGCTAAGCCCGTAGCAGCCACGTAAAACATGCAACAACAAAGTAGAGGACGTCTAACTTGTTTTTGCAGGGCATGTTGTGATGTGATATGGTCAAGACATGATGTGATATAATTTGTTGTATGAGATGATCATGTTTTGTAACCGAGTTATCGGCAACTGGCAGGAGCCATATGGTTGTCGCTTTATTGTATGAAATGCAATCGCCATGTAATAGTTTTACTTTATCACTAAGCGGTAGCGATAGTCGTAAAAGCAATTATTTGGCGAGACGACAACGATACTACGATGGAGATCAAGGTGTCGCGCCGGTGACGATGGTGATCATGACGGTGCTTCGGAGATGGAGATCACAAGCACGGTGCTTCGGAGATGGAGATCACAAGCACAAGATGATGATGGCCATATCATATCACTTATATTGATTGCATGTGATGTTAATCCTTTATGCATCTTATCTTGCTTTGATTGACGGTAGCATTATAAGATGATCTCTCACTAAAATTTCAAGATAAAAGTGTTCTCCCTGAGTATGGACCGTTGCGAAAGTTCTTCGTGCTGAGACACCACATGTTAATCGGGTGTGATAGGCTCTACGTTCAAATACAACGGGTGCAAAACAGTTGCACACGCGGAATACTCAGGTTAAACTTGACGAGCCTAGCATATACAGATATGGCCTCGGAACACAGAGACCGAAAGGTCGAGCGTGAATCATATAGTAGATATGATCAACATAGTGATGTTCACCATTGAAACTACTCCATCTCACGTGTTAATCGGACATGGTTTAGTTGCTTTGGGTCACGTAATCACTTAGATGATTAGAGAGATGTCTATCTAAGTGGGAGTTCTTAAGTAATATGATTAATTGAACTTAAATTTATCATGAACTTAGTACCTGATAGTATCTTGCTTGTCTATGTTAATTGTAGATATATGGCCCGTGCTGTTGTTCCGTTGAATTTTAATGCGTTCCTTGAGAAAGCTAAGTTGAAAGATGATGGTAGCAATTACACGGACTGGGTCCGTAACTTGAGGATTATCCTCATTGCTGCACAGAAGAATTACGTCCTGGAAGCACCGCTAGGTGCCAGGCCTCCTGCAAGAGCTACGCCAGAAGTTATGAACGTCTGGCAAAGCAAAGCTGATGACTACTCAATAGTTCAGTGTGCCATGCTTTAGGGCTTAGAACCGGGACTTCAACGACGTTTTGAACGTCATGGAGCATATGAGATGTTCCAGGAGTTGAAGTTAATATTTCAAGCAAATGCCCGGATTGAGAGATATGAAGTCTCCAATAAGTTCTATAGCTGCAAGATGGAAGAGAATAGTTCTGTCAGTGAGCATATACTCAGAATGTCTGGGTATAATAATCACTTGATTCAACTGGGAGTTCAACTTCCGGATGATTGCGTCATTGACAGAATTCTTCAATCACTGCCACCAAGCTACAAGAGCTTCGTGATGAACTATAACATGCAAGGGATGGATAAGCCGATTCCCGAACTCTTCGCAATGCTAAAGGCAGCGGAGGTAGAAATCAAAAAGGAGCATCAAGTGTTGATGGTCAGTAAAACCACTAGTTTCAAGAAAAAGGGCAAAGGGAAGAAGAAAGGGAACTTCAAGAAGAACAGCAAGCAAGTTGCTGTTCAGGAGAAGAAATCCAAGTCTGGACCTAAGCCTGAAACTGAGTGCTTCTACTGTAAGCAGACTGGCCACTGGAAGCGGAACTGCCCCAAGTATTTGGCGGATAAGAAGGATGGCAAGGTTAACAAAGGTATATGTGATATACATGTTATTGATGTGTACCTACTAATACTCGCAGTAGCACCTGGGTATTTGATACTGGTTCTGTTGCTAATATTTGCAACTCGAAACAGGGGCTACGGATTAAGCGAAGATTGGCTAAGGACGAGGTGACGATGCGCGTGGGAAATGGTTCCAAAGTCGATGTGATCGCCGTCGGCACGCTACCTCTACATCTACCTTCGGGATTAGTTTTAGACCTAAATAATTGTTATTTGGTGCCAGCGTTGAGCATGAACATTATATCTGGATCTTGTTTAATGCGAGACGGTTATTCATTTAAATCAGAGAATAATGGTTGTTCTATTTATATGAATAATATCTTTTATGGTCATGCACCCTTGAAGAGTGGTCTATTTTTAATGAATCTCGATAGTAGTGATACACATATTCATAATGTTGAAGCCAAAAGATGCAGAGTTAATAATGACAGTGCAACTTATTTGTGGCACTGCCGTTTGGGTCATATCGGTGTAAAGCGCATGAAGAAACTCCATACTGATGGAATTTTGGAATCACTTGATTTTGAATCACTTGGTACCTGCAAACCGTGCCTCATGGGCAAGATGACCAAAACACCGTTCTCCGGAACTATGGAGAGAGCAACAGATTTGTTGGAAATCATACATATAGATGTATGTGGTCCGATGAATATTGAGGCTCGTGGCGGATATCGTTATTTTCTCACCTTCACAGATGATTTGAGCAGATATGGGTATATCTACTTAATGAAACATAAGTCTGAAACATTTGAAAAGTTCAAAGAATTTCAGAGTGAAGTTGAAAATCATCGTAACAAGAAAATAAAATTCCTACGATCTGATCGTGGAGGAGAATATTTGAGTTACGAGTTTGTCCTACATTTGAAACAATGTGGAATAGTTTCGCAACTCACGCCACCCGGAACACCACAGCGTAATGGTGTGTCCGAACGTCGTAATCGTACTTTATTAGATATGGTGCGATCTATGATGTCTCTTACTGATTTACCGCTATCGTTTTGGGGTTATGCTTTAGAGACGGCTGCATTCACTCTAAATAGGACACCATCGAAATCCGTTGAGACGACGCCTTATGAACTGCGGTTTGGCAAGAAACCAAAGTTGTCGTATCTTAAAGTTTGGGGTTGCGATGCTTATGTGAAGAAACTTCAACCTGATAAGCTCGAACCTAAATCGGAGAAATGTGTCTTCATAGGATACCCAAAAGAGACTGCTGGGTATACCTTCTATCACAGATCCGAAGGCAAGATATTCGTTGCTAGGAATGGATCCTTTCTAGAGAAGGAGTTTCTCTCGAAAGATGTGAGTGGGAGGAAAGTAGAACTTGATGAGGTAACTGTACCTGCTCCCTTATTGGAAAGTAGATCATCGCAGAAATCAGTTTCTGCGACACCTACACCAAGTAGTGAGGAAGTTAATGATAATGATCATGAAACTTCAGATCAAGTTATTACTGAACCTCGTAGGTCAACTAGATCAAGATCCGCACCAGAGTGGTACGGTAATCCTGTTCTGGAGGTCATGTTACTAGACCATGACGAACCTACGAACTATGAAGAAGCGATGGTGAGCCCAGATTCCGCAAAATGGCTTGAAGCCATGAAATCCGAGATGGGATCCATGTATGAGAACAAAGTATGGACTTTGGTTGACTTGCCCGATGGTCGGCAAGCCATTGAAAACAAATGGATCTTCAAGAAGAAGACTGACGCTGATGGTAATGTTACTGTCTATAAAGCTCGACTTGTTGCGAAAGGTTTTCGACAAGTTCAAGGGATTGACTACGATGAGACCTTCTCACCCGTAGCGATGCTTAAGTCTGTCCGAATCATGTTAGCAATTGCCGCATTTTATGATTATGAAATTTGGCAAATGGATGTCAAAACTGCATTCCTGAATGGATTTCTGGAAGAAGAGTTGTATATGATGCAACCGGAAGGTTTTATCGATCCAAAGGGAGCTAACAAAGTGTGCAAGCTCCAGCGATCCATTTATGGACTGGTGCAAGCCTCTCGGAGTTGGAATAAACGCTTTGATAGTGTGATCAAAGCATTTGGTTTTATACAGACTTTTGGAGAAGCCTGTATTTACAAGAAAGTGAGTGGGAGCTCGATAGCATTTCTGATATTATATGTGGGTGACAAAGTACTGATTGGAAATGATATAGAATTTCTGGATAGCATAAAGGGATACTTGAATAGAAGTTTTTCAATGAAAGACCTCGGTGAAGCTGCATATATATTAGGCATTAAGATCTATAGAGATAGATCAAGACGCTTAATTGGACTTTCACAAAGCACATACCTTGACAAAGTTTTGAAGAAGTTCAAAATGGATCAGGCAAAGAAAGGGTTCTTGCCTGTACTACAAGGTGTGAGATTGAGTAAGACTCAATGCCCGACCACTGCAGAAGATAGAGAGAAGATGAAAGATGTTCCCTATGCTTCAGCCATAGGCTCTATCATGTATGCAATGCTGTGTACCAGACCTGATGTGTCCCTTGCTATAAGTTTAGCAGGGAGGTACCAAAGTAATCCAGGAGTGGATCACTGGACAGCGGTCAAGAACATCCTGAAATACCTGAAAAGGACTAAGGATATGTTTCTCGTTTATGGAGGTGACAAAGAGCTCATTGTAAGTGGTTATGTTGATGCAAGCTTTGACACTGATCCGAGCGATTCGAAATCGCAAACCGGATACGTATTTACATTGAACGGTGGAGCTGTCAGTTGGTGCAGTTCTAAGCAAAGTGTCGTGGCGGGATCTACGTGTGAAGCGGAATACATAGCTGCTTCGGAAGCAGCAAATGAAGGAGTCTGGATGAAGGAGTTCATATCCGATCTAGGTGTCATACCTAGTACATCGGGACCAATGAAAATCTTTTGTGACAATACTGGTGCAATTGCCTTAGCAAAGGAAACCAGATTTCACAAGAGAACCAAGCACATCAGAAGACGCTTCGATTCCATCCGGGATTTAGTCCAGGTGGGAGACATAGAAAGTTGCAAGATACATACGGATCTGAATGTTGCAGACCCGTTGACTAAGCCTCTTCCACGAGCAAAACATGATCAGCACCAAGACTCCATGGGTGTAAGAATCATTACTATGTAATCTAGATTATTGACTCTAGTGCAAGTGGGAGACTGAAGGAAATATGCCCTAGAGGCAATAATAAAGTATTATATATTTCCTTATATCATGATAAATGTTTATTATTCATGCTAGAATTGTATTAACCGGAAACATAATACATGTGTGAATACATAGACAAACAGAGTGTCACTAGTATGCCTCTACTTGACTAGCTCGTTAATCAAAGATGGTTATGTTTCCTAGCCATGGACATGAGTTGTCATTTGATTAACGGGATCACCTCATTAGGAGAATGACGTGATTGACATGACCCATTCTGTTAGCTTAGCACCCGATCGTTTAGTATGTTGCTATTGCTTTCTTCATGACTTATACATGTTCCTATGACTATGAGATTATGCAACTCCCGTTTACCGGAGGAACACTTTGTGTGCTACCAAATGTCACAACGTAAATGGGTGATTATAAAGGTGCTCTACAGGTGTCTCCAAAGGTACTTGTTGGGTTGGCGTATTTCGAGATTAGGATTTGTCACTCCGATTGTCGGAGAGGTATCTCTGGGCCCACTCTGTAATGCACATCACTATAAGCCTTGCAAGCATTGTAACTAATGAGTTAGTTGCAGGATGATGTATTACGGAACGAGTAAAGAGACTTGACGGTAACGATATTGAACTAGGTATCGAGATACCGACGATCGAATCTCGGGCAAGTAACATACCGATGACAAAGGGAACAACGTATGTTGTTATGCGGTCTGACCGATAAAGATCTTCGTAGAATATGTGGGAGCCAATATGGGCATCCAGGTCCCGCTATTGGTTATTGACCGGAGAGGTGTCTCGGTCATGTCTACATAGTTCTCGAACCCGAAGGGTCCGCACGCTTAAAGTTACGATGACAGTTATATTATGAGTTTATATGTTTTGATGTACCGAAGGTTGTTCGGAGTCCCGGATGTGATCACGGACATGACGAGGAGTCTCGAAATGCTCGAGACATAAAGATTGATATATTGGACGACTATATTCGGACACCGGAAGTGTTCCGGAGAAGTTTCGGATTAAACCGGAATGCCGGAGGGTTACCGGAACCCACCGGGGAAGTATTGGGCCTTAGTGGGCCTTGAGGGGAGAGAGAGGGCAGCAGCCAGGAGGTGGTGTGCCCCCTCCCAGGAGGAATCCTAGTTGGACTAGGAGAGGGGGGCGCAGCCCCCTTTCCCTCTCCCTCTCCCTCTCTTTCCTTCCCCCCCTCTTTTCCTAGTAGGACTAGGAAAGGGGAGTCCTACTCCTACTAGGAGGAGGACTCCCCCCTCTCTCCTTGGTGCGCCTAGGGCAGCCGGCCTCCCCCTTGCTCCTTTATATACGGGGGCAGGGGGGCACCTCTAAACACACTTGATATATGATATTTTAGCCGTGTGCGGTGCCCCCCTCCACCATATTACACCTCGATAATACCATTGCGGAGCTTAGGCGAAGCCCTGCGTCGGTGGAACATCATCATCGTCACCACGCCGTCGTGCTGACGAAACTCTCCCTCAACACTCGGCTGGATCGAAGTTCGAGGGACGTACGTTCGGTACTTGATCGGTCGGATCGTGAAGACGTACGACTACATCAACCGCGTTGTGATAACGCTTCCGCTGTCGGTCTACGAGGGTACGTGGACAACACTCTCCCCTCTCGTTGCTATGCATCACCATGATCTTGCGTGTGCGTTGGAAATTTTTGAAATTACTGCGTTCCCCAACAATATTGGACTCACCAATTGAAGGAATTGGAAGATGCTTCATGGCTAAAGGCCCTAAGGTATCACACCCCGAGTATGTTGATTTCAATAGTGATGAACATGATTTGCTAGGTGATGATGATTTACTTGTTGACAACACTAGTGATGAAAACTATGATGAAATTGCTATTTGAAGTATAGGGGATCAGTTGTAGCCTCTTTCGATAAGTAAGAGTGTCGAACCCAACGAGGAGCTACAGGTGGAACAAATATTCCCTCAAGTTCTATCGACCACCGATACAACTCTACGCACGCTTTACGTTTGCTTTACCTAGAATTGGCTTCCTCAAATTGCCCTAGGTCATCGTGAGCAAGCAAGTTGGATGCACACCCACTTAGTTTCTTTCTGAGCTTTCATAAACTTATAGCTCTAGTGCATCCGTTGCATGACAATCACTACTCACTCACATTGATATCTATTGATGGGCATCTCCATAGCCCATTGATATGCCTAGTTGATGTGAGACTATCTCCTTTGTTTCTTCTCCACAACCACTATATTCTATTCCACCTATAGTGTTATATCCATGGCTCACGCTCATGTATTGCGTGAAAGTTGAAAAGATTTGAGAACGTCAAAGGTATGAAACAATTGCTTGGCTTGTCATCGGGGCTGTGCATGATTTGAATATTTTGTGTAATGAAGATGGAGCATAGCCAGACTACATGATTTGTAGGGATTGTTGGGGAACGCTATAATTTCAAAAAAAATTCTTACGATCACGCAAGATCTATGTGATGCATAGCAACGAGCGGGAGAGTGTAGTCCATGTACCCTCGTAGACGGTAAGCGGAGGCGTTATGACAACGCAGTTGATGTAGTCGTACGTCTTCACGATCCGACCGATCCTAGTACCGAAAGTACGGCACCTCCGCGATCTGCACACGTTCAGCTCGGTGACGTCCCGCGAACTCTCGATCCAGCTGAGTGTCGAGGGAGAGCTTCATCAGCACGACGGCGTGATGACAGTGATGATGAAGTTACCAGCATAGGGCTTCACCGAAGCACTACGACTATATGATCGAGGTGGATTATGGTGGAGGGGGGCACCGCACACGGCTAAGACAGTTGTCTGTTGTGTGTCCTAGGGTGCCCCCTGCCCCCGTATATCACTACAAAAAAATACACTCCATGATGATACGTGTTTGTCACAGTAGGTCACGTTTTCTATCATGCATGTACATCCATGACAAATTTATGACAGAATCAAGATAGTCATACTTATGCTATCGTAGAAGTGTTCCATGACATTACCAAAATTATCATCACGGAAGTGTCCACTTCCATGACGATAAATCGCGCATCACAGAAGTGCTTTCGTCAAGGGTGACCGACACGTGGCATCCACTGTAACGGAACGCCGCTAAGCTATCGGGTCCGGTTTTGGATCCGATAACCCGTTAACAGCTCGGACCAATGGGGATTTTCCACGTGTAAAATTCTGATTGGCTGACGGAAACACGTGTCAGCTCCGCGTTGGCACAGGTGTCACCCATCCAATGGGCGAGATGCGCCTATGATATGCTGACACGTGGACCGGCCCAAAAGTGGCCCATAAAGTTTAAATGGGCCAGCCCAACTAAAGGCCCACAAGATTTTGCGGTCCATAATGGGCCAGCCCAGCAAAAGGCCCACGAGATTTTTCGTATCATAATGGGCCGGCCCAGCTAAAGGCCCATGAGATTTTGCAGGCCATAATGGGCTGGCCCAGCTAAAGGCCCGCGAGATTTTGCGATCCATAATGGGCCGGCCTAGATAAAGGCCCAACATTCTCATTTAAGGCCCGTACGGCTAGTGTCAAATCGGCCCATCAACGGCATGTCCTAAACTTGTCATCATCGCGGCCCATGATCACTTCTGGCCCGTTAACAGTCCGGTAAGTATATGGGCCGAATTACGGCCCGGTGTATTTCCGGCCTGTTAAAGGTCCTGCTTCATTGGGGCCCATTTACAGGCCATTGAAACTTTTGGCCCATAAACGACCATGAAGGATTTGGGTCATATTCGGCCATGCCTAACATTTGGCCTGTTAGTGGCCCACTATAGATTTGGGCCACTTTTGGCCTGTTGTGATTTTCGGCCTGTTAACGCCGGACGAAATCCATGGGCCATATGTGGCCCAACGTCACATTGGGCCCATTAACGGCCCATATAAAAATGATGATAATCTAGCCCGACCGAACTTCCGACCTGTTAAAGGCTCATGCATTAGGTCGGCGCATTTACGGCCCGTCCGAATTTCGGCCTGTGAAAGATCCGCATCGTAAATGGGCCCAATCTCACTTTCGGTCTTTTAAAGGTCCATGTTTTTTATGGGCTCGAGATATTTACACCTGTAAACGGCCTATTGTTACTGAGGGCCCAAATTATGTTTAGGCCTGCTAAAGGCCCACTATGGGCACAGGCCTACCAGAAAAATATGAAATCTTATGCTAATTTAGGCCCAGATATTTTTAGTGGGCTACATGCAAATTTCGGCCCATAATCGTTTTTAGCCCAATTGGAATGGGCCCGACGAATGTTGGCATGTTGGGCTCCTACGAAGCTTTCAGCCGAATACATTACTAAGATAAACCTACACTATACAAAAATAGCGTTGTAATTATTGCAGCCTTTGGCAGCAGCATAAATGTTGTATCACAACAAAAGGCCTGTTGGCATAAAGTTTACAGTCCTTGCAGATAAAAGCACCATCAGATGTATAGAAGCACAGATCATTTGACCCGAGTGCTAATGTTTCAGGCTGTAGAATCTGATGGAGCAGCACGATCTTCACCTTTTTTCCACCATTGCTCTTGAACAATGGAGCGAATGTCTGATAGTCTGGTTTCAAAACCATTCATATCTTGACGACATTTGTCAACCACTATTCTTGTTTCCAAAACGACGTCCATTATTGGACTTGTGTCTGGAGCACAGATATATTACTCTGTCTAGCAGGAAGAGTTTGTTCAGTAGACGATTTGGACGAGGTTACCTTGACAACCAACTCAGAATTACGCAGGATGGTGCTTTTTGCACTGTTAGTGGAGAGATACTGACGCACTGCAACAAGAGGTGACATTCTGCCTGTGGTAGCCTCGTCACCTTCAGGTGGTTGTGGTTGTTCAATCATTTTTTCCATAGCTTCCTGAAAGTTTGAACTTGTAGATTAGTGTACCAGATAAGTTACTAATGAGACAAAAACAAACAAAGTAGGTTACACATTTATACATAACTTATTTTGGTGAACTACTGTAATACATTAGCATGTATTGTAGTGCCAACTGCATAATAAAATCACTTTCGGAACAGATGTCCATGTAGCATGCCTACTGTATTGTCTATTTCCTCACATTCGAAGACATCTAAGGATAAAGAGACATGGTTTAAAGTAGGATGAACATAGTATGACATCATTCATATCATGGGCAAAAAGATATAAAACAAACAGGCTATTTGTAGCGACCTGACCCGAATGGATCAAGTCTCTGTGCTTAACTGTCATCCCTGGATCGGTATGCTGACACACACAGTACTCGAGGAATTCTAACAGAGGTAAATCACATGTATAAAGTAACGTAAATACTATTACCTCAATCCAAATAGTGGAAGTAACAAGGTTGTGGATTCCCATCAACACCAACGGCAAAATTGAGTGTAGAAATCATAACCCTAACGTATCACTTACACGTCGTAAGATATCCTGCAACATGAAACCTTGCAGCCCGAAAACGGGTCAGCACATGGAATATGCTGGCAAATTCACACCATAGAGAAATGATGAACAAAGGCTATCACTACATGCATATATGGCTGGTGGAAAAGCTCTATGGTTATAATGTTTTTGCGAAAAGCCAATTTTTCCCTACTGCAAAGGAAATAAATTTTATTTAACTATCATGGTGGTTGTGAAACATTGAGATGGTTGACAGCATCTCAATCCCAATTAAGTATCATCATTAACCCAACAAGATTAATTAAAGTAACATGATGAGATCAATATGAATATCCAAAGACCAGAGACTCAAAATTGTCCATAACCGGGGACACGGCTAACCATGATTAGTTTATACACTCTGCAGAGGTTTGTGCACTTTTCCCCACAAGACTCGATCGCCTCCGCTTGATTCTCACACTACATGATGTTTGAGAAACGGAAGACCGAGACACAGTCTTTCAGAAGTGTTAACTCTCTACTCCGGGTAGACAGTACCACCTACAACCCCTACATCTGCTAGTCTACCTCTTCAAGAGCTCACACAACTTAATCAACTATGCTAGAGCCCATAATAGCTTGTGGCTGCACACGGAAGTTTCTGGCATGAATAATCTCATGATCCCTTTGAACCTGGGTGGCGGTCCAAAAGAAAAACAGGCAATCCTGGAATACCCAGGTACCTCAATCCACCCAGATGTGAGTTTTAGTTGCCACCTTAAGGTTAACCATTAATTAACAATCTCACATCTGTCATGGTAACACTCAAACCCAATCCACGTCTACTAGCATAGCATAGTAATATGAGCAACGTAGAAGTAACTCCCAAGGGTTTGATAATAAACAGGTGATAGGTACTACCTCAACTACTTCCCAATACCCACAATTTAATTAGATCCTAATCATGCAATGTCTGAGGGTTGATCTAATGCAATAAAACTGGGTAGTAAAAGAGGTATGATCAAAGTGTTACTTGCCTGCAATGTTGAAGAAGATGATTCGCACTCAAAACTCCTGATAGTTCTACTCGTCAGACTCCGGTCAATCTATCGTAAGCAAGCAATGGTAACCACACATAAGTAATCACTCAAAAGATCAGAAAGAACGAAGAAGATACTTCGAAAAACACCAAAACCAAGCGAATAACTCTTGCAACATAAAACAATTTCTAACAGTACCAAAATTATGTGAATTTGGCCTTATCAGAAAGTTTAGGTCAAGAGCTTCGATTTGCAAAAAGAATCAACTAAATCGGAGTTATAAAACTCAAGTTATGATCAAAAGAAGTTTGAATACAAATCTATTTGAATTCAAATTTTAAAACTTTCAAAACATGTTCAAGTTGTTTTACTGGATAGAGGGGATCATAACGAAGAAGTGGGCATTGGTTTTGTTGGATTTGGACAAACGAGCGAAAAGTTGTGAAGGTTTTAAGATTAAGGACTAATCTGAAAAAAACAATCTACAACTAAGTCCCTGGACACGTGTCAGAAAACGACAAGCTGGAAAACCGTTCGCTGCGGGGCTAATAGAGCGAACGTTCACTAACTAACACATACCGTTTCGAAATAAAAAAACAAGATCGATCTAATCTGGGCCGTCGAATCTGGATCAAACCGACGAGGGGTAGAGGCGACGGTTACCGCGGCGTGGAGGTCGCCGGCGAGGTGGGACGGCGGCGATGGCGTCGGCTGCGAGCGGGGAGGCGGCTCCGGCGGTCGGCTGCTTCGGGTCGAAGCACGGGGAGGCGCGGCGCGGCGAGGCGAAGGCGACGGCAGCATCGGCGTTGGGCGAGGAAGGCGGAACGGGGCGCGGTGGCGGCGGCAGATCTCGTCGGAGCTCACAACTCCGGCGAGGCTTTGCGCGGGCGGCGGCGGCGCGAGATGAGGGGGAGAGAGAGGGCCGGGGTCGGGGCTTTATAGGAGGCGAGGCTTCGGCAAGGGGCAGGGCGAGGGGACGATGTCCCTTTCGGACACGGCGGCGGCCGGCGAGTCGTGCTGGAGACGGACTCTAGTCGCGAGGTCGGGGACGGACCCGACAGGTGGGTCCCACCTGTCAGCGGCAGAGAGAGGCGGCGACCGATTGGGGCTGCGAGCGGGCGAGCGAGCGTAAGGCGGTTCGCGCGCGGGGAGCTGCTGGGCTGCGGCTGGCCTGGCCCGGTTGGCTGGGCCGGCCCAGTTCGGCGGAGGGAGACAGAGGAGAGAGAGAGCAGTGCTGGGCTTCGGCCTGGCACAGTTCGAAAAGTTTTTTTTCTTTTTTTTAAACATTTTCCAGACAAAGAAAAATAATAAAAACGAAATAAATACAACTATTATATTGGCATATAATATATCAAAATTTTCAGAAAAAGATTTCCTACAGCATGGGCATTTTTCTAGCATTAAATAAAATCCACACAAATTCAAATAAATCAAAGAGTGCTACTGCTCTACTAAAATCCAATAAAAATCATTTTAAAAATACCAAAATGATTTCAAATTTATTTATCTCCAATTTTCTGATGTAGGGAATCATGTTACCCTATTTTCCATGTATTTTATTTTTGGAGAAAAATAATTTGAATAAAACCCAAATAACTCCAAATTAAAAATAATTCCCAAAAGGACTTTGAATTTGATCCTTTGAAACTCCCAACTCATATTTCAAATATTATGAAGAAGTCATTTTATCTTCTCTCGTGAAAATCATTGAGTTGCATAAAGTTTTAGAATTGGAAACATTTTCAAATGAAATTCAAATATTTTCAACACCCCTTGTCATTTAAATAAATGGAAGAAGTCATGTCATCTTCTCTCTAGGGTTTTGTGGTGAAAAGAATTTGAATTCATGGAAATCATAAAAGCAAAAATGAAAGTTTGGGAAAGTCCTTTTATTCCCTCTCATTTAACTTTCAAAAAGTTTCGAATTTCACTCAACTACACACAATCAATCAAACAATCAATCAAATCTATCTATTTATTATAACATTCCAAAATTTAGAATTTTGGGATGTTACAAACCTACCACCCTTAAAATGAATCTCGTCCTCAAGATTCGGAGAGGCTAGCAAGAAAATAGGTTAGGTTTGGGGGTCTTCTCAAAATCCATCGATCCTCTCAGGGGGTCTGGGGTGCTACCACCCTTAGAAGCATTGTTACGGTTCCATCAACACTCATATACTCCATCCTTGTCATTGACAGTGTCGATCCTCTCAGATCCTTGAGAAAATTTCTACTCTGGCTCTTCCGGTAGTGGCATAACCTTTACCGCAATTCTTCTGTACTTTCATTTTGATAAGGTGGTTCCGACACTGGGTCTTCATAGCTGACGCGTCTGGCGCCAATACTAAACAACTATCGATATCTCATGGTGGTCAACATTTTATGGTTTGTCCTGCAGGAAATGGATCTGGTTGATCCTCACCATATAACCTAAGATTGGCAACAACTGCCGTGTACAAGGGAAACATTCTTATACCATTCTAAGGTTCAAACAAGGTTTAATATCGTCGTCTCTCTACTATAGGTAAGTCACTCAGATTTACCATCCCGTATAGCAAGGTGAACAATAAGAGTAAGTCGGTATGGTGATCAATTCATCCCCCACCCAAATCATTTCCCTGTATATGGTTTAGTGAATATCGCATTCTAACACTCGGTCATCCTCACAAGCATTGCAGAATTTTCTCTTGTCGACGAACCAGGTTCGGATAAATCCATGGATTCTGCAAGCCAAACAAACATCTATCGTTCCTTCACAACTCTCAGGTTTTGCGTAAACTCCTATAAAATCGTCGGTTGATATAGGTATATCCTCTTCCAGGGTTTTTCCTTCAGTAAGAGTGTGCTTGCTTCTTGGCAGGTCCTGGAGCCTGTGGGTTATGGCCCATCTCATCACTGGTAAACCTTGAACTCATCATCGGGGAAACTGATCCTTAATCCAACATCCAACTTCCTAGTATTCTTAAATCCATCCAATTGTACTGTCTTCCTTCCTTCTATTGGCACCAAACTAGGACATGATTTTATGGAATTTCCCCTGATCCATATTTCCAACATCATACCTCCTTTATATCCAATAGTAATTCATCTCTTCATCCTCGGGGGATATCCCACATACCGAGATAAAAAAACTTATACTTATGAAGTCCATACTCCACTTCGTGGAACATCATTATCCTTTCCAGGGTCAAGCGTCCTTACAGGGGAATATTGGCCATCTCTGCATGGCACTTCTTCAACTGGGAAACATGAAACACATCATGAACTCCTGACAGTCCTTCGGGTGACTCCAACTTGTTGGCCAGTTCTCCCATACGCTCCAAAACTCGGTATGGTCCTACAAATCTCGGGGCTAACTTTCCCTTAACTCCAAATCGTTTAATTCCTCGCAGAGGGGACACGCGAAGACATGCTCTGTCTCCAATTTCATAGACTACCTCCTTGCGTTTTTGAGTCTGCATAACTCTTCTGCCTGGACTGAGCTACCTTCAGTCTATCTCGAATCAACTTAACATTCTCTTCTGACTCCTTGATCACATTTGGTCCAAACAACTGACGGTCTCCAACTTCATCCCACATCAACGGTGTCTGGCTCCTTCTCCCATACAAAGCTTCAAAAGGGGCCATCTTCAAACTGGCTTGGTAACTGTTGTTGTATGAGAACTCCGCGTAAGGTAGATTATCATCCCTACTAGATCCATAATCTAGCGCACACGCTCTCAACATGTCCTCCAGAATCTGATTGACTCTCTCGGTCTATCCATCTGTCTGCGGATGAAAGGCTGTACTGAACTCTAGCCTAGTACCCAAAGTCTGGTGCAGCTGATTCCAAAACTTTGAGGTAAACTGTGTTCCTCTATCTGATACGATGGTCCTCGGAACTCCATGCAGACATACGATCCTGGTCATATATATCTTGGCCAACTTCGCACTTGTATAGGTGGTTTTCACTGGGATAAAGTGAGCCACTTTGGTCAAGCGAATCAACTACTACCCAGATAGAATCATATCCCGATCGGGTTCTGGGAAATCCGGTAATGAAATCCATGCCAAGCTTATCCACTTCCATTCGGGTATCGGCATAGGCTGTAGTAATCCTGCTGGCTTCTGATGCTCTGCTTTACTCTCTCTGGCATACATCACCTACGACTACATACTCCGCAATATCCTTCTTCATACCAGTCCACCAGAAACGCTCCTTCAAATCCAAATACATCTTGGTGTTTCCAGGGCGAATCGAGTATGGTGAGTCATGAGCCTCCTGAAGTATTAACTTCCTGATCTTTGCATTATTGGGCACATATACACGGTCCTCGAACCATAAGGTGTCGTGCTCATCCTTACGAAAACATTTGGCCTTTCCTTTGCTCATCCTCTCTTTTACCTCAGCAATCTCTTTGTCATTCTTCTGAGCTTCACGGATCTTTCCCAACAATGTAGACTGAACTTCCATTGCTGCAACAAAACCTTTGGGAACAATCTCCAACCGAAGTTCCCTGAGATCCTCTGCTAACTCCTTTGGTAATCCTCCGCTTATGAGGGTATTCGTCCTTGTTTTCTTTATGGTTGTGTCCTATTTCTCCACAAAGCTTGTATGCACAAGGTTTCTTCATATCCTTTCCATAAGGCCTCAACTTTTGGGACACAAGCCAAGACTTTAACAAAGTCCACTTAAATTCCTTCCAAGTGGTTACTCCTTGCCATCCGTTGATGGTTTGGTACATCCTCCACCAAGTAGCAGCACCTCTTTCAAAACACTGAAGAGCATGCTGGGCCATATCTTTTCCGACTATAGGGTTATTCTCCATATGATCCTCCATGTTTTGAATCCATCGGTCTGTCTCCAATTGACTCATCGGTCCAGAAAATATGAGTTCATCTCCATTCATCCTCTATTGGGTCCATGGGTTTGGGGTGAGATAAGAGAGATAGAGAGGGATGCACACAATACAAACAAAAGTTTTGAAAAGACAGATTTTTATTTTGTGGCTGTCGGAAAACAACAAACAAATGACAGCTCACAATCGTCGCATCTAACGTAGGTATATAACAGGGGTTTGGTCTTCTAAGGGTCAATAAATTTTCAACGTCGCTGAACTCTTCAAGTCTTGTTCATGTCTCCAATGGCTTCTTCAGATCATGCTTGTCCTTCTCAAGTTCTTTTGCCAGATCATCTCTGTTGACGTGAAGACTTGAGTGTTGTCCTTTAATATTTCTGGAGTTGCGTTCCACACTTCTGGGTTTCAACATCCTTGACATGAACCATGATCCTACTGTCCTTTAGTTCCTGACGAATCTTTGATATCTCAAGGTTTTGCTCCTCTAGCTTGGCTACTTTCAGCTTCTGGGTCCTGAGTTCTTCACGAAACGCTTCCTTATCAAATACTATTTCCTGCAGGTCCATCTTAACTTCTTGATGTAATACTCCAGATCCTGGTGATACACCGGTCTAAAGTTAAAACTTCATCTTGCTGATAGGTGCTCCATCAGCCTTCTACCATCCAATCCTTCCATGCATCTGCATGCTTAACTCCGCACGGTGACAATAGCATAAACGGGTAATAACACCATGGTCAGCCGTGTCTATGCCCATGTTACTGCCATGAGCTTTCATTCCATAACTGATATCTCCTATCTTTGGGTTTTCTTAACAAAAACTTTGAGTTCTAACGCTCCATGTTCCGGTCTTTCTCCGATACACCTTGGTCTCGGGTATTGACAGCTTCAGTCTGCCAAGTTCCATAAGGGTAGCCTTCCTATACCAAATCTGGAAATTCTTCAGAGCCTTCAAATTCTCCTAGTCTTCAGAGTCTTTAACCGTTGTAGTTCCAATTATAACAATGCTCGATAAAATCCTCTTCATTCCGAAGTGGTCTTAGTTATCCGATATCTTGTACTTCTTGGAGTGGTCTCATCAATCGAATCTTCGAGTGGTCAAAAGGGAAAAGGGTATGGTCTCAC
Organism: Triticum aestivum; assembly: GCF_018294505.1. Taxonomy (NCBI): domain Eukaryota; kingdom Viridiplantae; phylum Streptophyta; class Magnoliopsida; order Poales; family Poaceae; genus Triticum; species Triticum aestivum. The sequence continues at coordinate 308,398,215 of NC_057808.1, read as the reverse complement.
TAAAAGGGAATATTTGAATAAGCTCAGAAGAGAAAAGAGGTAAAAGATCCTTTTGAAAAGAAAGTTGTAGAGAAAAAATATTTTCCTATGGGCTTGCCAGTTTCTAGGGTCACGTCCTACAGTCAACATGTGCTCTGATACCATCTTGTAGCAACCCGACCCGAATGGATCAAGTCTCTGTGCTTAAGTGTCATCCCTGGATCGATATGCTGACACACATAGTACTCGAGGATTTATAACAGAGGTAAATCACATGTATAAAGTAACGTAAATACTATTACCTCAATCCAAATAGCGGAAGTAACAAGGTTGTGGATTCCCATCAACACCAACGGCAAAGTTGAGTGTAGAAATCGTAACCCTAACGTATCACTTACTCGCCGTAAGATATCCTGCAACATGAAACCTTGCAGCCCGAAAACGGGTCAGCACATGGAATATGCTGGCAAATTCACACCATAGAGAAATGACGAACAAATGCTATCACTACATACATATATGGCTGGTGGAAAAGCTCTATGGTTATAATGTTTTTGCGAAAAGCCAATTTTTCCCTACTGCAAAGGAATAAATTTTATTTAACTATCATGGTGGTTGTGAAACATTGAGATGGTTGACAGCATCTCAATCCCAATTAAGTATCATCATTAACCCAACAAGATTAATTAAAGTAACATGATGAGATCAATATGAATATCCAAAGACCAGAGACTCAAAATTGTCCATAACCGGGGACACGGCTAACCATGATTAGTTTATACACTCCGCAGAGGTTTGTGCACTTTTCCCCACGAGACTCGATCGCCTCCGCTTGATTCTCGCACTACATGATGTTTGAGAAACGGATGACCGAGACACAGTCTTTCAGAAGTGTTAACTCTCTACTCCGAGTAGACAGTACCACCTACAACCCCTACATCTGCTAGTCTACCTCTTCAAGAGCTCACACAACTTAATCAACTATGCTAGAGCCCATAATAGCTTGTGGCTGCACACGGAAGTTTCTAGCATGAATAATCTCATGATCCCTTTGAACCTGGGTGGCGGTCCAAAAGAAAAACAGGCAATCCTGGAATACCCAGGTACCTCAATCCACCCAGATGTGAGTTTTAGTTGCCACCTTAAGGTTAACCATTAATTAACAATCTCACATCTGTCATGGTAACACTCAAACCCAATCCACGTCTACTAGCATAGCATAGTAATATGAGCAACGTAGAAGTAACTCCCAAGGGTTTGATAATAAACAGGTGATAGGTACTACCTCAACTACTTCCCAATACCCACAATTTATCCTAATCATGCAATGTCTGAGGGTTGATCTAATGCAATAAAACTGGGTAGTAAAAGAGGTATGATCAAAGTGTTACTTGCCTGCAATGTTGAAGAAGATGATTCGCACTCAAAACTCCTGATAGTTCTACTCGTCACACTCCGGTCAATCTATCGTAAGGAAGCAATGGTAACCACACATAAGTAATCACTCAAAAGATCAGAAAGAACGAAGAAGATACTTCGGAAAACACCAAAACCAAGCGAATAACTCTTGCAACATAAAACAATTTCTAACAGTACCAAAATTATGTGAATTTGGCCTTATCAGAAAGTTTAGGTCAAGAGCTTCGATTTGCAAAAAGAATCAACTAAATCGGAGTTATAAAACTCAAGTTATGATCAAAAGAAGTTTGAATACAAATCTGTTTGAATTCAAATTTAAAACTTTCAAAACATGTTCAAGTTGTTTTACTGGATAGAGGGGATCATAACAAAGAAGTGGGCGTTGGTTTCGTTGGATTTGGACAAACGAGCGAAAAGTTGTGAAGGTTTTAAGATTAAGGACTAATCTGAAAAAAAAACAATCTACAACTAAGTCCCTGGACACGTGTCAGAAAACGACAAGCTGGAAAACCGTTCGCTGCGGGGCTAATAGAGCGAACGTTCACTAACTAACACATACCGTTTCGAAATAAAAAAAACAAGATCGATCTAATCTGGGCCGTCGAATCTGGATCAAACCGACGAGGGGTAGAGGCGACGGTTACCGCGGCGTGGAGGTCGCCGTCGAGGTGGGACGGCGGCGATGGCGTCGGCTGCGAGTGGGGAGGCGGCTCCGGCGGTCGGCTGCTTCGGGTCGAAGCACGGGGAGGCGCGGCGCGGCGAGGCGAAGGCGACGGCAGCATCGGCGTTGGGCGAGGAAGGCGGAACGGGGCGCGGTGGCGGCGGCAGATCTCGTCGGAGCTCGCAACTCCGGCGAGGCTTTGCGCGGGCGGCGGCGGCGCGAGATGAGGGGGAGAGAGAGGGCCGGGGTCGGGGCTTTATAGGAGGCGAGGCTTCGGCAAGGGGCAGGGCGAGGGGACGATGTCCCTTTCGGACACGGCGGCGGCCGGCGAGTCGTGCTGGAGACGGACTCTAGTCGCGAGGTCGGGGACGGACCCGACAGGTGGGTCCCACCTGTCAGCGGCAGAGAGAGGCGGCGACCGATCGGGGCTGCGAGCGAGCGTAAGGCGGTTCGCGCGCGGGGAGCTGCTGGGCTGCGGCTGGCCTGGCCCGGTTGGCTGGGCCGGCCCAGTTCGGCGGAGGGAGACAAAGGAGAGAGATAGCAGTGCTGGGCTTCGGCCTGGCACTGTTCGAAGAGTTTTTTTTCTTTTTTTAAAACATTTTCCAGACAAAGAAAAATAATAAAAACGAAATAAATAAAACTATTATATAGGCATATAATATATCAAAATTTTCAGAAAAAGATATCCTACAGCATGGGCATTTTTCTAGCATTAAAAAATCCACACAAATTCAAATAAATCAAAGAGTGCTACTTCTCTACTAAAATCCAATAAAAATCATTTTAAAAATACCAAAATGATTTCAAATTTATTTATCTCCAATTTTCTGATGTAGGGAATCATGTTACCCTATTTTCCATGTATTTTATTTTTGGAGAAAAATAATTTGAATAAAACCCAAATAACTCCAAATTAAAAATAATTCCCAAAAGGACTTTGAATTTGATCCTTTGAAACTCCCAACTCATATTTCACATATTATGAAGAAGTCATTTTATCTTCTCTCGTGAAAATCATTGAGTTGCATAAAGTTTCAGAATTGGAAACATTTTCAAATGAAATTCAAATATTTTCAACACCCCTTGTCATTTAAATAAATGGAAGAAGTCATGTCATCTTCTCTCTAGGGTTTTGTGGTGAAAAGAATTTGAATTCATGGAGATCATAAAAGCAAAAATGAAAGTTTGGGAAAGTCCTTTTATTCCCTCTCATTTAACTTTCAAAAAGTTTCGAATTTCACTCAACTACACACAATCAATCAAACAATCAATCAAATCTATCTATTTATTATAACATTCCAAAATTTAGAATTTTGGGATGTTACACTATTTTATCATTGTGTGCGCACGTGAACATAACAACTAGAATACAGATCAAGACCAAAAGAATATCCTTCATCTCTTTTAAACCATGTAAGGTGAAATGATACGTTAAGACAACTATGTATAAAAGTGAACAGAGTAACTGACATTGGCTGCAAACCAAGTAGTTAAATGAACACATCACGGTACCAATCAGTTCAAAGGCGGGAGGAGTAAGGACTTACAACAACGACTTGAACTGGTGTGCTCATGCCCTTCATCTTGCTGGTGTGGCAATCCTTGAAGATTTGCACTGCATTCGGTTCAGGTTCTTTTTGTTCCACACAGGCTTTCCTCTGTATTTGGAACAAGTCAATTTAGATACGATAATATGGCACAGAAAAAAGAAGGAAGTAGCAGCTATTTACAAGAGCCTCGCAGTGTGCAATATAGCTACGAGATCCTGTTGTCTGTTGGAATTTCACTTTAGAACGGTTGGTCTTGTTCTTCAAACAGTTAGCCTAGAAGAAGATACACTTGTAAGGCACATACATAAATACAAGTTCAATATGTGGTCTGATCAAATACATATAGCCTACCTGATACTTTGGATTAGACCAGTGTTTAGCGAGGGCTGTCTAGTCTTCATCTGTAATATATTCCACTGGAGATGTTTGGGCGATTACATTGTTAGCCTTGCCATCAAAGTGAGATTTTCTAAGGTGGTACCGATACTGTCGCAGAGCAGACTGAAAAACATGAGTGCATGTTTGTTTAGTTGCATCATCTTTTGGATCCAACTTGAACCTCATCTGTTGAAAAAAGAATGTGAGTCTTATTAGGAGGAAGCTAGAAAGTATGGGACAGAGCAAGACAATATTACTAATTGCGATGAATAACATTACTTACGGATAAATGGTCAAGGAAGGTGTTAAACTGGGTATTGTCTTTCTCATTCCTGTACTGGATCCACGTTGGGAGGATACGTGCATGACACCTAACGGCAACGGCTGCCTCTGATACTAACTTGGCTGACTCTGTAGCATCACATGGCCTTTTTAAACCTGCCTCAAAATGGATCTCCATTCTTCCTCCTTTAGATTATGTTAATCTGTCAAGCATTATCCCTGATGTCTGTTTCCGCTTGCGTCGTGGTGCTAGTTCAACAACGAATATGGAAAGTGTTAGTGTACATCAAACTGTGAGAGTACATATAAAGGAGCATGCAACTGCAACTTGACTCGGTCAGGTACCGCCTTGGTGTTGATGCTCATGAGGTTCATCTGATCTTGCCAAGTCCTGTTGTGTCAGCAGTGCTTCGGAAGTAGTGTTAGGTGTGAAGGCAGCTTGGGAACTGGCCAGTTCCGGAGCAAACGAACGAGTAACTCGTTGAGATGCTGGTATAGTTGAAGCGGACGCTGCAGCTGGTGGAGCAGGTGATATTGTGTTTGTAGATTTAGCTGGTGGACTTGGACCTTCTACTGCACTATAAGTACCAGTAGAATCTGGACGGCTGATCCTTTTCCGTTTCACACGACGAGTAACACCACTCCCTACTATATTATTTTCCTTGCTCTTTTTTGACTTTGCCATGTCAAGACGTACCCACAACACAAAAGAATAAAATCGCTCTTCAGAAATCATTGATGCATGATACAGACAAGCAATACTTTGATGTAAGGCAACCGTATGAGGATGGAATATGTAAGGAAAACAGGACGGCATGACATATTCACAGCTACGATGTGTAAACTAAGCAGAAGGATTTTCAAGAAAATAGAAGTGATGCAAGCTAGACACCATATGAAAGATGCAACTGATATTACTCTGCCAAGTTAAAAGTGTCTTGTCATAAGTGGCAATTTGAAAAATTAGAAGCAGTACAACGTACAAATCAATGCAAGATGCAACCACTATCAAACTGCCATGTTAAAAGTGTCCAATCATGAGTGACTGATGCGGGATACACAACAACAGTACTTTGATGTAAGAACATGGTATGATAGATAGATGCAGTGTATTCTAGACACAGAACACCATGTCATATGCACATGTATAACGTATGAACTCAGCAGGTGCAATTTAATCAAAATAGAAGAAATACAGGCTAGACAACATATGCAACATGAAACCAATTATCACACTGTCAACTTAGAGCAAGCACCTGCGATGGAGTACGGCAGATGAACTCATCATGTAGACTGGGGACTTCAACTTCATTAGCAGTAGTAGTGGCAAATCTAGAGAGTATCTGTTTGCGTCGGTGCGGAGGACCACCAACATCCCCTAACTTACTCTTTTCCTTCCTATTTTCTGATATTGCCTTATGAAGTCAAAACCACAAGAAGATGAATAAAATTAGATCTGCATAACTGGTTGATGCATGATACAGACGAACACTACTTTGATGTAAGGCAAGCGCAGGATAGGAGGATGGAATATATACAAAAAAAGACAGCGTTTCATATTCACACGTACGATAGGAGGATGGAATATGTAGAAAAAATAGTAAGCGGAAGGCATTTCAACAAAATTAGAAGAAATGAAAGCTAGGCACCATATGAACATGCAACCAATATCACTCTATCAGGTAAAAAGTGTCTCGTCGTAAGTGCCATTTCAAGAAATTAGAAGCAGTACAAGCTAGAAGACAATGCAAGATGCAACCTACATCACAGTCCCAAGTTAAATGTGTCTTACGGGTAAGTGATCATTGCAGGTATAAGTTGTAAGCTACGCAGATGCAATTCAACATAATCAGAAGCAATACAAACTAGACATCATACGGAAAATGCAACCACATATAACAGTTCCAAGTTAGAGCAAGCACCTGTGATGGTGGAGTAGGGGAGATGTGCTCATCATGTACACGTATGTTCTAGAAACAGGAACACGTGTCATATTCACAGGCATTATGTGTAAAGTAAGCAGATGCAATTCAACAAAGTTAGAAGCAATACAAGCTAGACATCATACGCAACATGCAACCACATATAATAGTGCCAAGTTAGAGCAAGCACCTGTGATGGTGGAGTAGGGGAGATGTGCTCATCATCTACACAGCTACGTTGACTGTCTAGCCTTGCGTTGTCTTGCGAATCTTGTTGGGAGGATGGCGGAGCAGAATCTGTAGAGAACCTCCGTTTCAGTTGCTCGGAAGGACCACCATCATCCAATGCCTTGCCAATTTCCTTCAGCTTTATTGATTTTGCATTGTGAGGTCAAACCGACAAGAAAAAGGAATATAATTCGCTCTTCAGAACTCATTCATGCATGATACTGACGAACACTACTCTGATGAAAGGCAAAGTCATGATACGAGGATGGAATATGTACGAAAAAATGGACGGCTTGACATATTCACACCTATGATGTGGTAACTAAGCAGAAGGCACTTCAAAAAATTAGAAGCACTACAAACTAGACACCATATGAAAGGTGCAATCAATATCACTCTGCCAAGTTAAAATTGTCTCGTCATAGGTGGCGTTCATCAAACTAGAAGCAATACATGCTAGAAATCATATTCAAGACGCAAACCAATATCACACTGCCAACTTAAAGGTGTTCCATCATAAGTGACTGATGCAGGATACACAAGAAGAGTAGTCTCATGTAAGAACATCGTGTGATAGACAGATATAGTATGTACCAAAAATAGGAAAGTGTGTCATATTCACACGTATCATGTGTAAGCTAAGCATATGCAGTTTACACTAATTGGGAGCAATACAAGCTAGACACCATATGCAACATGAAACCAGATATCACACTGCCAAGTTAGAGAAAGCACCTTGGATGGTGGTGTAGGGGAGCGGAGACTTGGACCTTGTAATGCACTATCAGTACAAGGAGAATCGGTACAGATGCTCCATTTACGTTGCTGCAGAGGAACACCATCATCGCCTTCCTTACTCTTTTCCTTCCTCTTTCTTGATTTTGCCTTGTCAAGTCAAACCCACAAGAAAAATGATTAAAATTTTCTCTTCAGAACTCATTGATGCATGATACTGACGAACACTACTTTCATGTAAGGCAGCCGCATGATAGGAGGATGGAATATGTATAAAAACAGGACGGCGTGACATATTGACATGTATGATGTATAAAGTGTAAACTAAGCACAAGGTGCTTGAACTTGTTAGAATCAATGCAAGCTAGAAACCATATGAAAGATGAAACCAATATCACTCTACCAAATTAAAAGGGTGCCCTAACAAATGTATTTGACCAAATTAGAAGCAATACATGGCAACAGGCTAGAAATAATATGCAATATGCAACGAATAAAGGTGACTCATCATAAGTGATTGATGCAGGATACAGAAGAGAGGTAGTTTCATGTAAGAACAAGGTTAATACATAGATGTAGTGTGTACCAAAAATAGGAAGGCATGTCATATTCACAGGTATAATGTGTAAACTAAGCAGATGCAATTTACCCTAATTAGAAGCATTACAAGCTAGACACCGTATGCAACCACATATCACACTGCGAAGTTAGAGCAAGCACCTGTGATCGTGGTGTGGGGGAATTGCGGTCATCAACTAGAGAGCTACGTTGACTATCTTCATTTAGCCTTGTTGTTTCTTGAGAATCGTGTGGGGAGGATGACACTGCAATCTTTAAACGAGTATGGCGTCTCACAGTAACCCACCCGGGTGACTATCTCATCATAAGTGATTGACGAGGGATACAAAAGAGCATTAGTTTGATGTACGAACATGGTTAATAGACATATGTAGTATGTATCAAAAATAGGAAAGGCATGTCATTATCAAAGGTATAATGTGTAAAGTAAGCAGATGCAAATTAACAAATTGGAAGCAATACAAGCTAGACACCATATGCAACATGCAACCACATTTGACAGCGTGAAGTTAAAGCAATCACCTGGGATGGTTGTGTGTGGCAATTGAGATCATCAACTGCAGATCTACGTTTACTGTCTCCAACTACTGACACTGCATCCTTTAGAGCGTTGAAACGCTTAGTGATTATCTTTGAATTACACTGGAGCGACTTCTGTCTTTTCTTTTCAGCATTCATCAACATTGCGTCAGAGTCTGAAATACCCATGCATAAAAAAAACAATAGTGTGAGTATGGGTGAAGTGTGTGCACAATTAGTACAGTGTAAAGGTAGCAGATAGCAGGTCGGTGAGAAATAAATGACGGGAGACATATGATAGCTCTACAACATGCATGGCACACTAAATTACTACAGGATTCTATGAAAATAACATTCGACTGAAAACAAATAGGTCAGTCCATTTTTTCTGCACCGTCCGATGTACAAAGAACGGGCAGATCGCCTTCATCTACCTCCAGCCAGTCAGTGTTGACGATCTTCCTCGAAATGGCAGCGACCACCGGCCCAGTCCCCTGCCTGCGCCCTCCCCTCGACCTCACCGCACCGCCGTGCTTGGCACCGCCCCCCGGCAATCCATTCAAGCCCCACCAACCTCCAGATCGGGCGCAAGCAGCTCCTGCGCCCCACACCCCTATGATAGACACCGATGCGCCGCTTCCCCGGCGAACAGGCGAACTAGGTGCTCCGCACGCCTAAGCGGGTGCTGCTTCTTTTAATTGCAGTTTGACTGACCCTGAATTGAAATCCAGGCGGGCTACTAACCTCTAGAAAAGGTGAAATAGTAAAGGAAGGAAACCTTGTGCATTTAGTATCACGAAGAAGATGCAGTAAGAAGCGCTCAACTAGTTTCTTTCGTGGGATGAATACGGTGTGAGCAGAGACGTAAGGTTTGCACGAATAAGGGAAGAGGAGTACCTCTTTCTGCTAGCAGTGTTGTGTCCTCCTTCTGTTTTTCCAACGATCTTCTTGTGGTTCGCTAGAAACGAGAAGTTGTGGAGGACGGTGCAGCCTTGGACGAACCCATGGCCAAGTTGTTGATTGTTGTAGCGACCCGACCTCAGACAGTCAAGTCTCTGTGCTTAAGTGTCATCCCTGGATCGGTATGCTGACACACACAGTACTCGAGGATTTATAACAGAGGTAAATCACATGTATAAAGTAACATAAAATATTATTACCTCAATCCAAATAGCGGAAGTAACAACAAGGCTGTGGATTCCCATCAACACCAACGGCAAAGTTGAGTGTAGAAATCATAACCCTAACGTATCACTTACTCATCGTAAGAATCCTGCAACATGAGACGTTGCAGCCACAAAGGGTTAGTACATTGAATGTACTAGCAAATTCACACCATAGGATAAAGATGAATAATAACTATCACTACATGCATATATGGCTGGTGGAAAAGCTCTATGGTTATAATGTTTTTTGCAAAAAGCCAGTTTTTCCCTACTGCAAAGGAATATATTTTATTTAACTACAAAGTTGGTTGAAAACATTGAGAATGGTAAACCTCATCTCAATCCCAATTAAAAGTAAATTAATAACCCAATCAAATTTTATAATTATGAGTGATGAGATCAACATGATAATCCAGGAACCAGATACTCAAGATGTCCATAACCGGGGACACGGCTAACCATGATTAGTTTGTACACTCTGCAGAGGTTTGCGCACTTTTCCCACAAGACTCGATCTCCTCCGTTGAATTTCTCGCACTACATGATGTTTGAGAAACGGATGACCGAGACACAGTCTTTCAGAAGCGTTAGCACCTTACGATGGGTAGACAGTAACACCTACATCCCCTACATCTGCTAGTCTACCACTGTAAGAGTTCACATGACTTAATCAACTATGCTAGAGCCCATATTAGCTTGTGGCTGCACACGGAAGTGTCTAGCATGAGTAATCTTATGATCCCTTTGAGCCTGGGTGGCAGTCCATAGGAGAATCACACGGTACCCCGGGATTTCCAAAAAAATACAGGCAATCACTAGATTCCCCAGGTGCCTCAATCCACCTAGAGGTGTATTCAAGTTGCCACCTTAAGTTAACCATTAATTAACAATACTCACAACTATCATGAATACTCTCAAACCCAATCCCCGTCTACGAGCATAGCATAGCAATACAAGCATAATGTAATAGTAACTCCCAAGGTTTGAATGTAGGGCAATAGGTTCCTACCTCATCAACTACTTCCCAATACCCACATGTTATCAATCCTACTCATGCAATGTTTGAGGGTGAAACTAATGCATAAAAACTGGGTATGAAAGGGATATGATCAAAGTGTGAAATTGCCTGTACTGTAGATGAAGATGATTCGCACTCAAAAATCTTGATAGTTCTACTCATCACACTCCGGTCAGTCTATCGTAAGCAATCAATAGTAACCACACATAAGCAATCACTCAAAAGGTTGGAAAGAACGAAAAAGAAAAATTGGAAAACATCAAAACCAACTAACTCTTGCAACATAAAACAATTTCTAACAGTACCAAAATTATGTGTATTTGTCCTTATCAGAAAGTTTAGATCAAGAGCTTCGATTTGCAAAAAGAATCAACTAAAACGGAGTTATAAAACTCAAGTTATGATCAAACGAAGTTCAAACTCAAATCTGTTTGAATTCAAATTTTAAACTTTCAAAAACATGTTTAAGTTTTTTTACTAGATAGAGGAGATCATAATGAAGAAGTGGGCGTTGGTTTCGTTGAATTTGGATAAACGGGCAGAAAGTTGTGACCGATTGAAGAACAGGGGCTATTCTGCAAATAACTTATTCACAAACGGGTCCCTGGCGGGAATTAAAAATAAAAATAAAAATACTAAATACCGAACGTTCGTTACAGAATGCTAACGAACGAATCCGTTCGCTGCCGAACCCTAGCTAATGAACGCTCGCAAAAAGAACGTTTGGGGGAAAATAAAAAAAAAACAAAGACGCGATCTGGATCGTTGGATCCAGATCCAACAGACGGGAGGCGGCGGTTACCGCGGCGATCGCCAGAGTTGGGGAGGACAACGGCGGCGGCTTCGGTCTCGGCCGGGGCGGCGGCTCCGGTGGTCGAGGAGGGCAACAGAGAGGTCGGGGAGGGGCGGCGCGTCACGGCGAGGAGGATGGCAGCGTCGGCGGCGGTCCACGGCGACGGAACGGAGCGGGGTGGAGGCGGCTCCGGCGAGATGTGTGGCGGCAGCGGCGGCTCAAGATGCGGCGTGAGAAAGAGGAGGAGAGGGCCCGGGGCCTCGGCCTTTTAAAGGCGGGGTCGGGGCGGCCTCGAGGTGGCGTGGCGAAGGGGGCGGAGGAGGAGGCCGGGGCGACCACGGCGAGCGGCGGCGGCGGCTCGGACTCGGGGGAGTCTGGCTCGGGCACGCGGGAGGGAGACGGCGGCGCGGTTGGGCCGGCTGGGCTTCGGCCCAGTCGGTCCGAGGAGTTTTTTTTTAAACAATTTTGCGGAAAAAAATAAAAAAATACTATAGGCATATAATATATCAAAATTTTCAGAAAAAGATTTTCTACGACATGAACATTATTCTAGCATCAAATAAAATTCTCAAAATTTTAAATAAATCAAAGAGTGCTACTGTTGCAATAAAATCTCATAAAAATCATTTTAGAAATACCAAAATGAATTCAAATTTATTTATCTCCAATTTTCTGATGTAGGGAATCATGTTACCCTATTTTCCATATATTTTATTTTTGGAGAAAAATAATCTGAATAAAACTCAAATAACTCCAAATTGAAAATAAATTCGAAAGGACTTTGAATTTAATTCTTTGAAACTCCCAACTCATATTTCATATGTTTTGAAGAAGTCATTTTATCTTCGCTCGTTAAAATCATTGAGTTGCATAAAGTTCCTGGGCTGGAAATATTTTCCAAATGAAATTCAAATATTTTCAACACCCCTTGTCATTTAAATAAATGGAAGAAGTCATGTCATCTTCTCTACAGGGTTTTGTGGTGAAAAGAATTTGAATTCACGGAGATCACGAATGCAAAATGAAAGTTTGGGAAAGTCCTTTTATTCCCTCTCATTTAACTTTCAAAAAGTTTCGAATTTCACTCAGTTTCACACAATCAATCAAATCTATCTATTTATTATAACATTCCAAAATTTAGAATTTTGGGATGTTACAAACCTACCACCCTTAAAATGAATCTCGTCCTCGAGATTCGGAGAGGCTAGAAAGAAATAGGTTAGGTTTGGGGGTCTTCTCAAAATCCATCGATCGTCTTCGGGGTTTGGGGTGCTACCACCCTTAGAAGCATTTTTATGGTTCCATCAAAACTCATATACTCCATCCTTATTCTTGACAATGTCGGTCTTCTCTGTTTCTCGAGAAAATTCCTTCTCTGGGCTCTTCCGGTAGTGGCATAACCTTTACCACAATTCTTCTGTCCTTTCATCCTCGTAAGGTTCTTCCATTACTGGGTCTTCATAGTTGACGGGTCTGGCACCAGTACTAAACAGCTATCGATATCTCATGGTGGTCATCAATTTATGGTTTCTCCTGCAGGAAATGGGTCTGGTTGATCGTGACCGTATAACCTATGGTTGGCAAAAGCTGCCTTGTACAAGGGAAAAATTGCTATACCATTCTAAGGTTTAAACAAGGTTTTGATCGTCGTCTCTCTACTATGGGTAAGTCACTCAGATTTACCATCCCATATAGCAAGGCGAATAATAAGAGTAAGTCGGTATGGTGATCAATCCATCCCGCACCCAAATCATTACCTTGTATACGGTTTAGCGAATCTCGCATTCTAACACTAGGTCATCCTCACAAGCATTGCAGAATTTCTCTTGTCAACGAACCAGGTTAGGATAAATCCATTGATTCTGCAAGCCAAACAAACATCTATCGTTCCTTCACAACTCTCAGGTTTTGTGTAAACTCCTATAAAATCGTCTGTTGCTAAAATCGTAACTTCTTCCAGGGGTTTTCCTTCAGCAAGGGTGTGCTTGCTTCTTGGCAGGTCCTGGGGCCTGTGGGTTATGGCCCATCTCATCACTTGCAAACCTTGAACTCATCATCAGGGCAACTGATCATTATTCCAACATCCAGCTTCCTAGCATGCTTAAATCCATCCAATTGTACGGTCCTTCTTCCTTCTATTGGTTCCAAACTAAGACGTGATTACTCAGACTCATCATGGAGTTATAATCGTTCCATAATACCAACATCATATCTCCTTTATATCCAATAGGACTGCATCCCTTCATATTCTTGGGGTATCCAACATATCGAGATAAAACTCGTACTTATGAAGTCCACCCCGTGGAACATCATTATCCTTTCCAGGGGTCAAGTGTCCTCACAGTTACTACCACCCTTAAAATGCACAAACTCACCCATAGACCATATTTCTCATATCCTCGAAAATGGTCAAAATCTTTCTTCATAGAGTAACACTCATAAAATCCAAATCAGTACCAACGGTACTAACTTTATTGATTCTCCAATGATTACAATCTCCTGCTTTTCCATTACATGCCTCAACTCAACACCTTACTAATAAAAGAAATGGCCTCACTACTACTACTATATTTCTCACAGACACAATTAATTATCACAAGTCTCCTTCTCTTTGGGACAATCTCTGACAAAGTGCCCTGCTTCATTACAACAGAAACATACTACTTCTGACAAGTCTCGTGGTTTCCTTATGACTACATAGCCTCCTTGGGTCCTCGGCTTCCTTTTGGGCAATTGCTGAAATAGTGCCCTGAATCTTTGTACCTGTAACAGGTGATATGACTCAGGTACTTCCTGGAATCCAATCTACTTCTCATCTTGGACTTTTCCGTTTCCAATCAGGGCTTCTATTTCCTGTGGGTCATACTCTACTTCCTCTGTCGGGAATTCTAGTAGATCCCCATTCATATAATTCTGGGAGATGTGTCCTTCTTTTCCACATGAATAACATGACTTAGTGCATGGTTTAATTGGGTCTTCTTCGGGTGTGTCCTCCACCTCTTCCTTCATCACAGATTCCTATAAAATTTCCATGAGGGCTCCTTTCATTGCTTCTTTCTTCTGCTAGATGGTTCTTTGTACCCTGGGGTAAATGTGACACTGAGCAGGGTAGTGGGTAGTCCCTTCACACAACAAACAAGTGATCTGCCTTGTTGGGCATTATTCAGCTAGGTGACTTCCTTCACAATTAGGGCAATCATCCTTGTGTTCTTTATGGGTGTGTCCTATTTCTCCACAAATCTTGCATGCACAAGGTTTCTTCATATCCTTTCCATAAGGCTTCAATTGCTGGGACTCAAACCGAGACTTTGGCAAAGTAAACTTCAATTATTTCCAAGTGGTTACTCCTTTCCATCCATTGATGGTTTGGTACATCCTCCACCAAGTAGCAGCACCTCTTTCAAAGCACTGAAGAGCATGCTGGGTCATATCCTTTCCAGCTATAGGGTTATTCTTCATGTGATCCTCATGTTCTGAATCCATCGGTCCGTCTCCAATTGACTTATCGGTCCAGGAAACATGAGTTCATCTCCATTCATCCTCTATTGGGTCCAAGGGTTTGGGGTGAGAGAGATAGAGAGGGATACACACAATACAAACAAGAGTTTTGAAAACACAGATTTTATTTGTGGCTGTCGGAAAAACATCAAACCAATGACAGCTCACAATCATCGCATCTAACGTAGGTATATAACAGGGGTTTGGTCTTCTAAAGGTCAATAAATCTTCAACGTCGCCAAACTCTTCAAGTCTTGTTTATGTCTCCGATGGTTTCTTCTGATCGTGCTTGTCCTTCTCAAGTTCTTTTGCCAGATCCTCTCAGTTGACGCGAAGTCTCTCATGACGTCCTTTAATAATTCTGGAGTTGCATTCCAAACTTCTGGGTTTCAACATCCTTGGCATGAACCATGGTCCTACTATCCTTCAGTTCATATCAAATCTCCGGTGTCTCGAGGTTTTGCTCCTCCAGCTTGGCTACTTTCAGCTTCTGGGTCCTGAGTTCTTCACAAAATGTTCCTTGTCAAATACGGCTTCCTGCGGGTCCATCTTAAACTTCTTGATGTAATACTCTAGATCCTGGCGATACACCAGCTAAGGTTAAAACTTCCTCTCTTGCTGATAGGTGCTCCATCAGCCTTCTACCATCCAATCCTTCCGAAGAAATGCATGCTTAACTCAGCACGGTGACAATAACATAAGCGGGCGATAACATCATGGATAGCCGGGTTTCTTCCCTTGTCATTGCCATGAGCTATCATTCCATAGTTGATATCTCCTGCCTTAGGGCTTCTTTGACAAAACTTTGAGTTCAAATGCTCCATGTTCCGGTCTTTCTCTGATACACCTTGATCTCGGGTAGTGACAGCTTCCATAGTCTGCCAAGTTCCATAAGGGGTGCCTTCCTAGGTCATACTAAATTTGGAAATTCTTCAGAGTCTTCACATTCTCCTAATCTTCGGATGTCTCCAACCATTGTAGTTTCCATTAGTATAATGCACAGTAAAATCTTCTTCATTCTGAAACGGTCTTAATTGTCCGATATCTTGCACTCCTTGTAGTGGTCTCTTCAGTCGATCTTCATGTGGATCAAAAAGGGGAAAGGGGTATAGTCTCACTAAAAGGGAATATTTGAATAAGCTCAGAAGAGAAGAGAGGTAAAGGATCTTTTGAAAAAGAAAGTTTTAGAGAAAATCCTTCCTATGGGCTTGCCAGTTTCTAGGGTCACGTCCTACAGTTAACATGTGCTCTGGTACCATCTTGTAGCGACCCGACCTCAGACGGTCAAGTCTCTATGCTTAAGTGTCATCCCTGGATCAGTATGCTGACACACACAGTACTCAAGGATTTATAACAGAGGTAAATCACATGTATAAAGTAACGTAAAATATTATTACCTCAATCCAAATAGCGGAAGTAACAACAAGGCTGTGGATTCCCATCAACACCAACGGAAAAGTTGAGTGTAGAAATCGTAACACTAACGTATCACTTACTCGTCGTAAGAATCTTGCAACATGAGATGTTGCAGCCACAAAGGGTCAGTACATTGAATGTATTGGCAAATTCACACCATAGGATAAAGATGAATAATAACTATCACTACATGCATATATGGCTGGTGGAAAAGCTTTATGGTTATAATGTTTTTTGCGAAAAGCCAGTTTTTCCCTACTGCACAGGAATATATTTTATTTAACTACAAAGTTGGTTGAAAACATTGAGAATGGTAAACCCCATCTCAATCCCAATTAAAAGTAAATTAATAACCCAATCAAATTTTATAATTATGAGTGATGAGATCAACATGATAATCCAAGAACCAGATACTCAAGATGTCCATAACCGGGGACACGGCTAACCATGATTAGTTTGTACACTCTGCAGAGGTTTGCGCACTTTTCCCCACAAGACTCGATCTCCTCCGTTGAATTTCTCGCACTACATGATGTTTGAGAAACGGATGATCGAGACACAGTCTTTCAGAAGCGTTAGCACCTTAAGATGGGTAGACAGTACCACCTACATCCCCTACATCTGCTAGTCTACCACTGTAAGAGTTCACACGACTTAATCAACTATGCTAGAGCCCATATTAGCTTGTGGCTGCACACGGAAGTTTCTAGCATGAATAATCTTATGATCCCTTTGAGCCTGGGTGGCTGTCCATAGGAGAATCACACGGTACCCCGGGATTTCCAAAAAAATACAGGCAATCACTGGATTCCCCAGGTGCCTCAATCCACCCAGAGGTGTATTCAAGTTGCCACCTTAAGTTAACCATTAATTAACAATACTCACAACTGTCATGAATACTCTCAAACCCAATCCCCGTCTACGAGCATAGCATAGCAATACAAGCATAATGTAATAGTAACTCCCAAGGTTTGAATGCAGGGCAATAGGTTCCGGCCTCATCAACTACTTCCCAATACCCACATGTTATCAATCCTACTCATGCAATGTTTGAGGGTGAAACTAATGCATAAAAACTGGGTATGAAAGGGATATGATCAAAGTGTGAACTTGCCTGTACTGTTGATGAAGATGATTCTCACTAAAAAATCTTGTTAGTTCTACTCGTCACACTCCGGTCAATCTATCGTAAGCAATCAATAGTAACCACACATAAGCAATCACTCAAAAGGTCGGAAAGAACGAAAAAGACAAATTGGAAAACATCAAAACCAAATAACTCTTGCAACATTAAACAATTTCTAACAGTACCAAAATTATGTGTATTTGGCCTTATCAGAAAGTTTAGATCAAGAGCTTCGTTTTGCAAAAAGAATCAACTAAAACGGAGTTATAAAACTCAAGTTATGATCAAACGAAGTTCAAACTCAAATCTGTTTGAATTCAAATTTTAAACTTTCAAAATTATGTTTAAGTTGTTTTACTGGATAGAGGAGATCATAAGAAAGAAGTGGGCGTTGGTTTTGTTGAATTTGGATAAACGACCAGAAAGTTGTGACCGATTGAAGAACAGGGGCTATTCTGCAAATAACTTATTCACAAACGGGTCCATGGCGGAAATTAAAAAGAAAAAGAAAAATACTAAATATCGAACGTTCGTTACAGAATGCTAACGAACGAATCCGTTCGCTGCCGAACCCTAGCTAATGAACGCTCGCAAAAAGAACGTTTCGGGGAAAAGAAAAAAAACAAAGACGCGATCTGGATCGTTGGATCCAGATCCAACGGACGGGAGGCGGCGGTTACCGCGGCGATCGCCGGAGTCGGGGAGGACGACGGCGGTGGCTTCTGTCTCGGCTGGGGCGGCGGCTCCGGTGGTCGAGGAGGGCAACGGAGAGGTCGGGGACGGGCGGCGAGGAGGATGGCGGCGTCGGCGGCGGTCCACGGCGACGGAACGGAGCGGGGTGGAGGCGGCTCCGGCGAGATGTGTGGCGGCGGCGGCGGCTCAAGATGCGGCGCGAGAGAGAGGAGGAGAGGGCCCGGGGCCTTGGCCTTTTAAAGGCGGGGTCGGGGCGGCTTCGAGGTGGCGTGGGGAAGGGGACGGAGGAGGAGGCCGGGGCGACCACGGCGAGCGGCGGCGGCGGCTCGAACTCAGGGGAGTCCGGCTCGGGCACGCGGGAGGGAGACGGCGGCGCGGTTGGGCCGGCTGGGCTTCGGCCCAATCGGTCCGAGGAGTTTTTTTTAACAATTTTGCGGAAAATAAAAAAATAAAAAAATATACTATAGGCATATAATATATCAAAATTTTCAGAAAAAGATTTTCTATGACATGAACATTATTCTAGCATCAAATAAAATCCTCAAAAAATTAAATAAATCAAAGAGTGCTACTAGTGCAATAAAATCTCATAAAATCCTTTTAGAAATACCAAAATGAATTCAAATTTATTTATCTCCAATTTTCTGATGTAGGGAATCATGTTACCCTATTTTCCATATATTTTATTTTTGGAGAAAAATAATTTGAATAAAACTCAAATAACTCCAAATTGAAAATAAATTCGAAAGGACTTTGAATTTAATTCTTTGAAACTCCCAACTCATATTTCATATGTTTTGAAGAAGTCATTTTATCTTCGCTCGTGAAAATCATTGAGTTGCATAAAGTTCCTGGGTTGGAAATATTTTCCAAATGAAATTCAAATATTTTCAACACCCCTTGTCATTTAAATAAGTGAAAGAAGTCATGTCATATTCTCTCCAGGGTTTTGTGGTGAAAAGTATTTGAATTCACGGAGATCACGAATGCAAAATGAAAGTTTGGGAAAGTCCTTTTATTCCCTCTCATTTAACTTTCAAAAAGTTTCGAATTTCACACAATCAATCAAACAATCAATCAAATCTATCTATTTATTATAACATTCCAAAATTTAGAATTTTGGGATGTTACAAGTGTGGTGCGGTGGCCGTCTGTCGGCGGCGGGGAAGCAGATCCGAGGCGGCGAACGACGGTGTAGCGAGAACAGCTCCGGTGCGGTGGACGGTTGCGACAGTGAAGCGGCAGTAGTGAGGCGCAGGACGGCGTGGTCGGAGTAGTTCTGGTACGGCGCACGTCGGCGTCAGCGTCGTGGAGGCAGCTCTACATCAGCTTCAGCTGCTAAGTCCTTCAGGGTGTTGCGGTTGCGATTGCGTTGGACGACGACGTCGGGGTACCGGCTCTGGCGTGATGGAGGAGGGCGGCGGTGGATTGGGCGCTATGGGGTGGAGGACGGAGGAGGCTGGGTTTCGCGGCTGGTGGAGAGGGCGTTTTGGCGCCCACGGAGTATGAATGGGGAAACGGAGGGAGGCGGGGTACTAAGGGGGAACAATGTTTCGGTTTGGGACGCGCTTGTTTGAAATTTGGGGAAAGTTACAAACTTTGCCCCCATCTAAAATTTTGGACATATTGCGGGTTGGGGGTAGAACAGTAATCTTAGGTGTCCCAAATGTGGGCGGGATAGATTTTGGCCGAGCGCATGGGTGTTTAGGCGCCCACGGCGTATGAATGCTTCTCGGAGGCGGTTGAGACTGGCGTCTTGGTGAAGTTACAAACCTACCCCGGTTTAGACCTTTGGACATCGGGCCGATAGGCTACACGGGCCAGAGTCAAGACAGTAATTTCCTACCACCAAACATTAGTCTCGCGCGGTTTCGGGTGACCAGAGGCCTATTTGGCGCTTCGTTCAATATTTGGGAGCAAAAGCATTAACGTTTTCGGGTCTCTTGAATTGAACATTCAGGATTTGTCAAACTTCACAAATCTTTACTCTTGAAAATCCTAAAGCTACGATTATTTTGGAATGGAGGTGGTACATTTGAATATACATTGTACACGAGTATATATTAAAAAATATGCAACTTACCTCAGTTCATGCATGGTTCCATATATAATCTCCTTGGTTGCAAAAAAAAGTTAGACATGCGTATGAATATATATATAGCATGTTCAAACGCACAACAAAGATTGATGCCCCCTTTTACATCTGATTTACAAATGCCATTATCTCGGGTTCAAATAGATGAATGCACTTCCTATGAATTCGAATCTTCGAAACCCCCTTTATGTTGAATTCGACATGTATTCTATTTCGTAGCTAGCAATTTGGAATGTATCCATGCAAGTGACAAATGTATAAAGTGCTTCACACTAACAACATGGAGTGCACTAATTAATGTTTATATATGAATTGCAAAAGCATCCATTGCCTGTATTTCAAACCGCTCTCACTCTATGGATCGATAATATGAAATAAACACATGCACATGCTAGAATTCAATAGAGTATGGGTGTCTGATAGACCGATTTTCGTCCATACGCAATTTGCAAAATTCATGATCTCATCCAAAAATAATAATGCCATTTATATTTTAATTTAATGCGTAGAACCGCCTTTTACACGTAGATGCACTATGCCTCGGCCCGTTCTCACAAACGCGCTATATATCTCTCTATCTACCGCATAAGTGCACACACTTTATATGCATCGGCATTTCTCTTTCACACATGCTCACAATCTCTCTCGGGGTGTCGGGGAGTCTCACGCACATGCTCTCTCTGTATCTCTCTCTCTCTCTCTTTCTGACTACTATGTACCACTCTTTTCACTAATCTCAGTTGGAAAACACTATTTCTCTCACATGCATATATACACACGCACGGTCTCTACTAGCCCTCTATACGCACATATATGTGCCTACGTGTCTCCCGCACGCACATTATCTTTAGGCCTCTCTCGCACACATTGCGCCCCCCCCAGACACACCTCTCTCTTAGTAGTTAGCAGATATGATTCCATCGTATCATTCGGTATGATATCCCTGACTGTTAGGCTGGATGGTAATACGAGGCAAAGTTTTACCCTAGTTCAGACCCTTGCAGTTGAGGAAAAAGCCTACTCCTGGTACTGTATATTAGTGATAGGGGTGTGTACAAAGTACACGTGAATACCAGGCATTGTGCGTGTGTGTATACTATCGACGAACTAGCCCCCAAGCTTCTATAACATACTGGGGGCCTAGGGTTACAAATCATATATAGTCGGCTTATCACCAGTGGGGATAGAGTCCTTCGCGACTCTGGTAGCTAGCTTCGTGTTGTACGCCGAGTCCTCCACATGGGTCTTTGTATAACGCGTCTCGATCCAACCTATGTGGCGTAGGATGGAACTGACCCATGAGTCCTCATGTTGACCCACCACAACTAGAAATGATGTGCCCACCACACCACACACGCAATCGGCCACTAAGAAAATAAGCATATACAATAGTACAATGTTATACATGAAAGATAATTGCATGGTGCATCCAAAAATATTTGTTCTGCATTGTGAATGTTTATATATTCTCCTAAAATATTAGTCACAGGAAAGAGAAACGAAGGGCATATCTCTCCTTGTCTCCACCGGACATCCCCTCTTTCTACACCACTTTCACGTACGCACACAAACTATCTCTCGGCCCTCTAAAAGTATGCATGCCCATGACAAATTCACGCATGACGGTCACTGTATTTCAAGCTAAAGCACTATACGGTCACTGGAGTTCAGAATATGCTCATTATGGTCACCGTATACATTCTCGTGGTGATCATACGGTATCTAGCTCACGATACGTCTCCGTATTTTCTTGATGACACTGACGGACTTTGCATTTTATGCGTGCTCCATATTTTGTTGACGACACTTACGGTCATTGTATTTGAAGCGAAAGCACGATATGGCCACTGGACTTCAGAATAAGCTCATCACGGTCACCACATACATTTTGTCGTGCTAACCAACATGTGGTTGGATGGTTAGGAGGACAGTGGTTTCTCGAGCCCACCAGGGTTAAAGTCCAGGTGCTCGCATTTATCCTGGGTTAATTTCAGTATTTTCCGGCGATGTGCGTTCAGTGGGAGGAGACGTTCCACTCGACTACGAGGCACCTATGGTGACTTCGTAAAATCTCAAGATCATATGTTGGCCCACTCTCTCGAAGGTGCTCATAGGGGTAGGGTCTGCATGTGTGCGCTTATAGCGGTGAGTGCTTGCGCATATATATGAGCCTTGCGTCTGTACCGTGTTAACAAAATACATGTCATGATTATACGGTCATTGGATCACCCGTACAACTCCGTATTTTATTGATGACACAATCAATTGACCAGTCAAACGTTCCACGTGGCGCAACTAGTGTTGCACCATCGGGGCGTGTAACCATGGGGCCCACCTGTCAGCCCGTCTATGAAAGAAAGAAATGGTAGTTTGAGTCTGTACTGTGTTAATAAAATACGGAGTACATTTTAGGGTGATCATACGGTCACTAGCTCACCATACAACTCCGTAATTTGTTGATGACACGATGAATTGACCAGTCAAATGGTCCACATTCAGCAGCGCACATTACCATAGGGCCCACCCGTCAGCGCGTATATGAAGGACAGAAATGGTAATAAATTAGTGGTCGGTGGGTACTCAAAGTCGTGAGACCTCTAGTTGGCAGTCACCGGCGGTTGGGGGCGCGTTGATTGGGCGGTGGGGTGGGGGTCGCCGGAGAAAAAGCTCGGCGCGGGGGGGGGGGGGCTAGAGGGATGGCCGGTGCGGCGGCGGACCGGCGGTGAGGAGTGGTTTCGGGGCGGGCGGGGCAGCGTGGCGGGGCGGGCCGGCCGCGGGCGGCGGGGGCCGGCGATTTGGCCGGTGGTGGCTGGCGGCTTAGGGGGTGGAGTTTGATGATAAACTGCAGGCCCTTGATTTCGTATCCAACGGCTGGAAAATCTAATGACCAGAGATGAAAAAGTCAGTCGACTGACGTGTAGCCTCACCCCGCACGTACACATGCACGCAAGCAAGACACGCAGGCATGCAGGCGTGCAACACTGACACATACACATAACGAACACACGCACGCATGCAGGCATGCAACACTAACGTGTACACATGCACTCACGAACACACGCACGTACGCACACATGCATGCAACACTGAAACGTACCCTTGCACGCACGCAACACTCGCACGCCTGCATGCACACAGCACACGACGCAAGACACACGCTCAACCTATACGTGCATGCACCCTTTGTTAAGGACATGGATTGTTACGGGTATTAATCAATCTTATCTGTGATAAGCAGAACATTGATGTTTGTAGCGGTCTTTATGAATCACAACGTATCGAACGGGCTATCAACATAGTAGGCTTATCTACATGAAAAGGATGACGTCACACTCAATGAACAATCATCGGTTTATGAAATGCCCGCTTCTGACCGCCCTGGCCCACCAAAGGTTCCTCTGCTGTGCGCTGCCTGCGTTGGGTCACTGACATGCAGGCCATGTACCCAAAGAGCCCACACGTCAGTGGAAGAACGGCGCGCTGTCCTACGTCAGAGTCGAGGGCGCCACTCGCTGCACGCCCGGCTGAACACGCCTCCTTGCCGCATTCAAACGCCTCCATGAAACCCGCCCGTGTGGAAGCCGAGAAACCCACTCTGGACACACGTCCGTTCATGACCGGGCCGGCATTAAACGCAACGCCGGCCGAGCTCCTCCCGTCCGCCGTCTATTTAATCTCCTATTTAAACGAGGCCAAACGCCGGCCAAGAATCGCACACCTCCGCCGCTCCCCTATCTCCTCCTTCACCATTTTGTCCACTCTTACAATGGCTTACGAAGAGTAGTTATTCCGCATCCAAGCCGGCTGGGTGGCCCGCCGAGCCCGCCGGATACGAGCTATGCAGCTCGCTGATCCACCTCCCTCCCCTCGCCCGACGGAGCCAGTTGCCGCCCCAAGCCGGCGCGCGGTTCAGCAACTCGCCGCTCCAGGCCAGCTCGACGAGGAGCGGCGCACGGGCGTCATTGCTGCCGTCCACGCCGCCGCCTCGTACCGCGTCTCACGTAGGTGGGGGACGTGCACGAAGAGAAGAGGTGCACGCACGGCGCACGTACTCCCGTCTCTTTCCCAACCACACCCGCGCGGGTACACGGTGGAGCTCATTTCTGTACGAAAAGGCAGCCCACGTGGTAACTTGACACGTGTACTGGTTGTCCACTAGATGGAGGGAGGATCGTCTACCACGGGTGAACAAACAAATTGCGACTTGACGCGTTATGTTAAAAAAGAGGCAAACCATGTGGGGCCTACCTTAGAGGCAAGGCTCTATACACTGGAGTACTTTTGATGTGTCCCGTCAACTCGCAGAACGAGGAGAAGCTTGCTTAGTACGCCGTCTCCCCCGCCCACGGGCGCGGTGGCTCGCAGGATGAGGTGAAGCTTGCTTACTACGCCTTACGCCCGCTCCCTCGCCCACGCGCGCGGTGGCTCGCAGGACGAGGAGAAAATTTTACTAGTACTCCCTCCGTTTACTCCTCGTCCCTACTACCTTGGTTAGAGAGATTATCATATTGTTTGGAATATATATGTCCTTTAGTACTCCCTCCATTTACTTATACAAGGCCACTATAAAAAAATACATTTTGCATCTATACAAGGCCACAAATAGTAATCGAGACAAAAGTTACTACTCCCTCCTTT
Source organism: Triticum aestivum (assembly GCF_018294505.1). Lineage (NCBI taxonomy): Eukaryota > Viridiplantae > Streptophyta > Magnoliopsida > Poales > Poaceae > Triticum > Triticum aestivum. The sequence goes on along the minus strand of NC_057808.1, from coordinate 308,373,520 downwards.
CCAGTTTATGGCTCAATTTCAAAATCTCTCCAACCAAGGTAGACGGTGAGTGGTCGAATTAATTTCGTACTCCTAGTTTGCACAAGTAATTAGTACGCTCGTTTTTCTCAAGAAGTAATGTTTACCGAGGCATTAATTAGAACGAATGCATGAATGACCACTAAATTTCCATGAACTTCTACATGCATTGGTGAGTTTTCTCTTGACACTGCTTGCATCGGGTGATCTAACGCACCTCGAAATCCAACATGTGATGGTACTACTACTAGTAGTAGAATTGAGACTTATAAAACGGAAAAACGAATGTTTTGTAGATGAGCCCTATAAACCCTAGTGGGTACGTACTCCGTAAAATCAGATTTTCCCAAAACTAAGTCGCTCAACCTTTATTTGCTTGTTTCCCTTCCTGCCTCCTTGCCTCGAACAGACTATGCCAAACTCCCCTGCCTGCCGCGCGGGAAAAGACCCGCCCTCGCCTTTTTTAGTCCGGGTTTGTATCGATGGATCGCGCGAAGCAGCAAAAACCCAAGCCGTGTCTTGTACTCCTCCGTCGACGCTCGCTTTCATGAATTCTGTACTTCCTGTCGCCGACATGTGGGACATATAGCAACCGGGTCGACGTGTCAAGCACCAAATAACAGTGCAGAACAGCAGGGGGACGCACCCCAGTCGTACCGCCCCAGTAGTAGTAGTAATGAGCAATGAGACGTCAAATCACAATGTCGCACCTTCCCAGACGGACGAAGCAACCATTATTTCACACTTCGGTTCGCCATCATCTCAAACCACGTAGTATTGCTTCTGCCTCAAGAGGGACACGCGCATCGCCTTGGTACATCATGACACGTGGGACCGCATGACAGGCCATGCTCCCCCGCCGATCGCTCGGTAAAATCACCTCATTTTTACTACTATACTTCCTCCGTATCGGTTTACATGGCATGCACGTCGTTCTAGGTTGAGAATTTAACTGGCTATATATGTGATGAACAGTATATGTTTAGAAACTACATCCGCTTAATAATCCAATGATATACTTTTTGTGACATAGTAACTCAGATTTAGTTAGTCAAATGGATGACCTAGAACTACGTGCACGCCCTATAAACCGAGACGTCTAAAAAACGAGACGGAGAGGGTAGTTCAGTACGTATCTTTTTAGATCAATATAGTCGGGATTCACCAAGGAGCAAAACCAAGTGGTAGGCTGCACCTGTCGTGTTGGCGTAGCGACTCAAGCAGGGTCAGTCCGCACACGAAATGGCGACACACTTAACAGGACCCCTTTGGCCGACATGTGGCTCATCCACCGTCTTGTTCCACGTGCGATGCACCAAATTACAGTTCGGAGCAGCGGTTGGAATTGGAGGCACCCCGGTCGTAGCGCCGCAGTAGTAGAAAATGAGCGATGAGGGGTCAAATCACAAAGCCCCACCTTTCCCGCATTAAGCTGGACGGACGAAGCAACCATCATTTCACTCTAGGGCGCAAGAGCATAAAGAAAAGAGAAAACCAATGATGCGTGCGGCAGCTACCTAGGGCACCCTAGGGTAGGGGTCTCCACTACAGATCATTTTTTTAAAGCGCCTCCACTACAAATCGGCTTCTCCCTCGTCCTCTTGAAGAAAACCGATGATGCGTGCGGCGGTAGGGTTTGTAGGAGTACTACTAGGGCGTGCGGGGCCACGTCGTAGTAAACGGGAGAGGGATTGAGTTCGAGTCGACGCCTTAAATATGTGTGGGCCGCTTGGTTTTAGGGGAACGAGGCAGCATTTTGGGTTCGGGGACCAGTGGAGATATAGTACGTACAAAAAATTGTGGACGTAGGTTCGACCGAAAGGCAATGATGCATGGGCCCTGCATTTTGATATACCCGGGGCCGCGTGAAATTTGCTACTCTACTCAAAACTAGTAAGGTACACATGCATTGAACGCATGAGATTTCGAAACCAAATTATGAATAAATACACACTATAGCATGTAAAGCTTTGAGTCATATATGCATGATGTAGATGTTCGTTTAGTTCTTATAGTTCATCTCATTCAAAATCAATTAGTTTTATAAAAATGTTAAGATTCATGGGGTTGTGCATTGTAAAGCATAAAGTAAAAAACAAATAATGGCATTTCATTTAGAAAAAAATCAATTATGATACGGAAGATTCTAGAACAAAGGAGAAGTGCATGTGTTTTGAGGTTTGTGCATTATGCTTAAGTTCAACCATGGAGTCTTCTAAATTGTACATGTGGCAGATCTGGTGGAATGTTGATGATATCCAACGGCCAGTAGTGCTCGGATTTGCCATCTCTGCACTGTCGGATTAGCTTCATCCAGCGACCATCTTTCAAGTTATTCGCACACTATATAGTTCTTGTGCCATAGTTGCATGTCTTGGAAAAAAGCTACTAGTGGGTTGTACTAGCTATTTAGGAATATAAGATGTATACATGGAAGTTGTAGGGAAAGAGATGACATGGAGTATCTCAATTCCTATGAGTAGGGATTGGAAAAGAGATGTCATTTGGTTGACATCATAGGAACTTTTCTATTGAATCTAGAGATGACATGTATCTCAATTCCTATGAGGAGGGATTAGAAAAGAGATGTAATTTGGTTCATATCATAGGAACTTTTCTATTGAATATACGCTAATGTTTATTTTCCTTTGAAATTATGGGAGTATAGGAATCCATTCATATGAACCAAGTGGCTCTAAAGCTATAGAAATGATATCATGTTTATTTCCTTTGAAATGTGGAGTATATGAATCTATTCCTATGAACCAATTGGCTCTAAAGGAAAAAATCCTATAAAAATCATATCATATAGAGTTCCTATGATATTCCTCCACACCAAAGGATGGTTGAAATTGCTGCAGGTGATACGATGGTCTTTCTTTGTAGACTCCTCCCCCATCTTTATAGTTACCTCTCGAAGATGAATGAAATGATATATACAGGGTATTCTACATGTGCAATTTGGTACACGAAAACTCGGTAAAAGTTTGCGAGGTTCGAATTTTCAATAAAGCTATATGCACTGCATTTTGGAACGGAGGGAGCATACGGCAGTTGCTAACACTCACGTGGAAGATTTGTGTGTAGGAGGAGTGGCTGTTCTGTTAAATGACATGGCAAAACTGACACTGTCGGATGCCGATCTAACGGTTCTTACGGCGTTCGTCAGGAAAAGGCTTGTGGCGAACGTTTGTCGGATAATGATTTACGGACACATGCATTGCATTGATACGTGCCCCCCTCTCTCTCACGCACACGCACCCTCCCGAGTCCTCTCGCACCCACCGTCTATCTGCAGGTAGACGTCACACACATATGTGCTCTTCACACCCTACCCTCAGAACTTCTAAAAAACAAAAGACGTCGCGCACATTTTATTTTAGCTCACACGTCACACACTTATACTATTACTCTTGTGGCGAACGTTCTTTGGGCATAGTATATTGTACTCTCACGAAGAGAAGCGGTGCACGCACGCACTAGTTCTCTCACACCCACTCGCGGGTACACGTAGGAGCGCATTTTTTTGAAGCTGGTACAACAAAATCACTCCACTACATATATAAGCAGGAGCCTTAGCGCTTGCTTTACTAGGGTTCCTCTCGTTCACTCTCTCATGCTCTCCAGATCTAAGCAAGACATAGGTGGCCACACTCTCTCTCAGCTCACGGCTGGTCACAAATCCGGCCGGACAACCTCGACCGGGGCAGGGGTGTAGGTGCATCGTTCACGCTGTCGTCGGCGGCGAGGGAGGAGACCAACGGCTGCCCGCGCGTCCCGATCGGCGGCCGTGCCGTTCTCTCCGAGAGAGCGCCGGCTCCGGAGGGCCTCCGACCCCTTCTTCCTCCCTGCGGTATTGTGGCCAAGATGCGGCCTCCCGACGCCGTCTTTGCCACATGCCGACGACCCTCAGGTATATATTCCTTCGAAACCTGCCTTGCTCTACTGCCCCAGCTCCCCACTTGGCTTCGTGTGGATCTTTTTCTACTTCCGTCCGCTGTTCCAAAGCCACCTAGACTTTTACTATTATTAGAGGTAAAGCTAGTTCATACAGTCGACTCTAAGAGTTGGTTCAAACAGGGAAGAAAGTGGGAAAGCTGTAGCATGAATCTAGGACTTGGTTCTAAGAGGAAACGGGGGAAAGTAGTAGATACTGGCTACCCAACCGGTCTCTTGGTTGAAAAGACGAAGAAAGCATGGTGGATGGCGAAGGGTGGGGGGAAGTGGACCTATCTCTTGGTTGAAAAAGGAAAGAAAGTGACGGGTGTTGGGGGACAACGCAAATGAGAATGAGCAGGTCTAGATTTCCTGTGCTCACATAGGAAAATGTCGCCGAGGAGATAAAAAATGGGACAAATGCAGACATGCTGCCTGAGTGTTTGCCGCTCTCGGCAACCACATCTGCCTCACCACTTTATGCCTCTGCTGTCCCTACGCCCATATCGCTACCGTTAATGTAAAATCACATGAAGCATTAAGCAATGCCACCTAATGTCACTATAAGTAATGGTCTAGTGCCGTCGATAAATTGAAGCAATGCCACCACCATTTTATGAAGTGCTTCCGTCTTGCTTTATTTCCCATGAATTGTGTTTTTGCAGTTACACTTAAATCTCACACCGCTAACATTGCTTCATCCCAGTGGAACTGCACAAATTTGATTGCACATTTACTGACCATGTGCTACTCTCATGACAGTAATACTAATGCTATTGTTCTGCATGTTAATCTAGTGGCAGTGTTGATGTGATGTGATGCTACTTACTTAAGGACACTTTCATACTGTCAATCTAGTGCCAATTATAACACAATAGATGCTGCTGTTAATCATACGCCACTGCAAATATCTGTCACTGTTTAAATAACCGTATTTCGTATTTGCGCAAACAGGGATGTCTGTCTCCATATCGTTTCGGGATGTCTGTCTCCGTATCGTTTCTATCCGCGCAATCAAAAGCACACACCTCAGTTTTAGTAGAACTGCGCAAAATGAGATGGCTATCCCTCGTTGCCGTCGTCTAACCACCCGTCTTCCAGGTATTCCTACATTGGTAGTTACTAGGTAGAATGACCAACGCAATCTAAAAGAAGCTGATTCATACGTTTTACTTCCTGATTGCAGTGCAGGGACGAGCGAAAACATCTGCATCCTAGTCCGGAATGCACTTTCCTCCAGTTCATCCATGGACCGAGGACAAGCTGGCACGGCTGCACGGAGGTTTTTGGGACAGGTGCGCGGACAAGAGGCATTGTGGTCTGCTTATTTCTGCAAATAGCGGCGCTTAAATTTAGTGGAATGCACAAGACTTTCAGCTGGTCAGTACACTGCATGGTTCAGTTCAGCATTCCAGCTGAGAACACAATTATAATTGGTTATTCTGGAATGAGAGAACCTAACCCTGGATGGTGGCAACAAGAAAAAACCAGAGTGAACTCCAGGAAATTTAAGCCTGCCGGGAGGCCCTTTGCTCAGAGAAGCCTTGCTTGTTTTTTCCTGATTTGTAAACCTTCTCACAACTTTGTCTTTTGCTATTAACTAGTATATGTTTGTTATGTTCTATGAATCATTGAGATGTATAAAATTGCTTAACTTATGCTTTTCAAGTTTTTTATGAAGCCGAGTTTAATGTGAGTGTTCCACATGAACGCTGGACTAGCGTGTGAACGTTTGGAATTTACATTGTGGCCTCAGTTAACTGCATGAACCACTGTAACAAGATACATAGTTGCTTATATGTCAGACAGCAGATTGTTGATTGTTAGCTGGTCGATAGCCTAGTGTTGAAGCGAGCTGAGCCAATGTGCCGTGTTTTGCACAACTGCTTACAAGTGGGGTAGCACCAACAGTGTTTACAAGTACTTATGTATACGTCGGCGCACAGTTCTCGAACGAGTACTCTATTTCATCAAAACACACACTGCTCGTATGATAAAACTAGTGAGGACGCATCTGTTTCGGCAACAATTACGATGATTCACGGGCACACAAAAGTAGCAGCAGTTCCCATAGACGGATTCAAACAGAGTACTAGCCCCAGAGGGCTCGATAACAGGCAAGGTTCGGATAATTAGACAGAATCCAAACTACTATTAAACACTAGCTGGGGCAAGTATTTCATGCCTCGATCTAATTTGGGCTGGACACAAGACGGACCTTGCCATGAACATCATCGAGGACGTCCGGCAGCAGCTCAATCCTGTGAACCTTCATGAAGACAACCTTGTGGCCTTGCCACTCATAAACTTGTTTGTGGAGGCATGCCACGTCATCTTCCTGCGTAAGCTTGACAAGAACAGTATGCCTCACAAACGAAGGAGTAGCTTTGAACTTCTTGTGCTTCAGTACACCCTGGACAACACGCCTGACAACAGTGAGGCTGGAATACAACTCTTCATTGGTATAAGCGCAAATGGCTTCCAGGATCCAACAGCCTAAAAACTCTGTTTTCCCAGTGCGTATATTCAGGTCATCCGCCTCATAGCGAGTGACATGTACAACCACACAATCCTTGTCTGCATCAGGGCTCTAATTGAAACAGAAACAAATTCTGAATTACTTTCCAGCATAAGAAACACAAGTTATTTAAACCACTATGTATAGCATGGCATCGAAGCTAATAAATTTGCATTATTCATCACCACATACTTAGATGAAAAACCACAATCGAGATCGGCAAAGAAGAAAATCACCTTGGGCAGCTCAGCGGGGGGGGGGGACACATCCTCGAAGGGGGAAAACTGCTCCTGCAGTGCCACGGGGGCTGTAACCTCAAACGGGGCGTTGACCATCTCAGTAGTGGCCGTGAGCGTATCTGGGGTCGGCTCGGTGGCTGCCTCCATCTTCTTGGAGCTCTCTGTCTCATGGGGATCAGCCTCCCGCGTCTGCTCCAATATCGGCAGATCTTTGCCTGGTTCTCCTTGGTCCATCATGAAACTGACGAATACTAGGAGACCACTGAAAGGAAAACACAATCGCAATGACAATGAAACAAAAAAGAGAGTGAGGATCGGTTACTGCTTTGCAAAAGTTTTTTTTCTCTGAACGAAAATATACCAACATCACGGATCCGCTTACCTTCCCTTCGTTGGGAGAGAAGAACAGTGGCAGATGCGAGTGTTGCCTTTCTTGAAGACGGTGAGGGAGAAGGGGATTCAGCGAAGAGTGAAATGATGGTTGCTTCGTCCGTCAAACTTAGACTGCGGGGAGGTGGGGTTTTGTGATACGACGGCTCGTTATTGCCGCGCTACGACCGGGGTGACTCTCCGCCTGCATACTGCCTTCTAATTTGGTGGATGGCATTTGGGCCCGCGCGCTGCATGGCCCGCATGTCGGTGAACAAAAGTATAACGGCATTCAGTAGAGGGAGACGTTTCGATGACCTAGGAGGAGCCAGAAGCGGTATTGTATCCACTGTACTAGTAGTAATTGTTTTTCTGGGTAGCTGTAGAGTGTCTCCACTGTACTAGTAGTAATTGTTTCTCTGGGCCCAAGACAAAACAGCCCATCCACCCTAGTAAATAGTAAAATCAATTCAAAAGTCCATATATTTACTGAATGAGAGGCGCTACCCACACCCAGCACACCGCCCCCCAAAAAAACCTGGGTGTTCTTCTTCCTCCTCACTCCCACCCACCTCACGTCAGCTCGCTCCACTCGTACCCCCAAATTCCTCACCTCACTCCTACAGAAAACCCCAGCTCCCCTTCTTCCTCACTACTACAGAAAACCCCAGCTCCCCTTCTTCTTCACTCGCACTACAACTAGGCTCGTCATTCGTTACTCTGCTCAAATCCGTGAGCGCGACGCGACGCCCTCGAGGAAAATGGAGTCGGCTGACCCCAGCGCCAAGAAGATGAGGCTCCCGCCAGCGGCGACGCCTGTTGTAGATCCCGCACCCGGCAGCGCGGGGAGAAGCGGCGACCCCGCCCCCACCGGATCCCAGGAACCCGTAGAATCTCGGGTGGACCGCATCAGCGATCTCCCGGACGCCGTCCTTGGGGAGATCATCTCGCTTCTCCCCACCAAGGATTGCTGCCGCACCCAAGTCCTCTCAATTCGGTGGCGCCCTCTATGGCGCGTCGTGCCCCTTAATCTCGACTGTCGTCAGCTATCTCTCTTCAATGATTTTGAAATCCCCAGAGCCATCATCTCCTCCCACCAGGGCTCCGTTCAAAGCCTCTGCATCCCGTCATGCTACCTGAGCAAGCATACCATGCCCTGCACGGTGGACGCCTGGCTGAAATCCCCTGAATTCACAGAACTACAGCTGCTTGAGTTCTACTATTCCCCTGGAAATCACCTACCAGATACCGAACGCCATCTACCTGTGCCCTCAGCACCGATGTCCATCTCGCGGTTTTCCTCCTCTCTCCACACCGCCACCTTTGCGCTGTGCGACCTACCAGACAATCTGGTACTAAACCTTCGACTCCCATTTCTGAAGAAACTTTCACTTGTGCGGGTTCGTATATCGGAGGCCTCATTGCACAGCATCATCCACTCCAGTTGCCCTGCCCTGGAGTGCTTGGTGCTTGTTTTCACAGTTAGAATCGGTTGTCTCCAAATAAAGTCGCCTAACCTTGTAAGAATTGGAATTTGTTTTGACGGAAGGCAGCTCATCATCCAAGATGCCCCTTCACTTCAAAGGTTGATCATTGATTCTAGTTATTCACCGTTGCAAATAACCGTCCTCTCTGCGCCTAAACTGGAGACCTTGGGTGTAATACATGATCTATGTGCTCATTTCAATATGGTGTTTGGCTCCACAGTTCTTCAGGTACTTTACATTATCATCTACACTTGTAACCATAAGCTGCATTTTAAATTTCTGCGCATAAGTTATATGTCATCTTGGAGTACACATTTTGTACTAATATTATGTTCTATTCTCAATGAAGAGTTCCTCCATGGATGGCCTATCAATGGTGCTGGATTCTGTCAAGATCTTATATATCCAAATGATTAGTTTTGATCTGAACAAGATTATTGGCTTGCTGCAATGCTTTCCATCTCTGGAGAAGTTGTATATAAAGGTGATAATTTCACGCACATTGGAAGCCCGCATATAGTGTACTAGAATTAACCGTTCAGTTGTTGCTCTTTCGACACTCCTTTTTTTAGACCTTAACTGTTTTCAATCTTCATGTCTATTTAGGAAACAGGACGGGGTAAGAAAGTTATAACCAATCGGTGGATTCGTAAGCATCGGGATTTTCTCACTTCTCATGAGATTCGATTGAAGACAATAACGCTAGAACGATATGTAGCCAACCGTACAAACACTAGATTTGTCACATTCTTCCTGCTGAATGCGAGGTTACTATTGTCCATCAGGCTTAAGTTTATCAGCAGCATGGTTTTGACGGATGGGTATGTGGAAGAGCAAAAAAAGGAGTTTCAGGTGGGCAAAAGAGCTTCTGAACGTGCCGGGCTTCTATTTACAACATATTGTGGTCATAATCCAGTAAATTTTATGACCCAGGATGTTCATTCTATGGACCTGACCGATCCATTTGACTGTGACTGCCAAAAACAGTGCTGGAATTATATGTTGTTGCCCTTTTCAACCTGGTTTTTTTTGTAAACCTGATGAACAATTAACCCTCGTGCTTTTGTACAGTTTGTAAGCTGGAGTTAGATGTTCTTGCCCTTTTCAACTCGGCTGTGACTGTCATATTTTCTTTGAAGCAAGGAAAATGGCTTGCCAGTCGTTTAATTTAGAGTGAAATATTGTAACAACTAACAAATCCCAACCAAGGGAAATAACATCACTCTCGCCGGCTGCTTGAGCTCACTGTGCATTACAGAAGCCAAGTGATTAGCCCCCACCAGCACCCAAAACTTATTTCCAAGTAGCACATCAAATGGGCTGTAAATTTTCATAGGAAGCGCTGCATGACCGTGAAAGATTTGGATTCTGACATTTGGGACCCGCGAGGAAATAGCCTATTGAACGTCTCCGTCGTATCTACTTTTCCAAACACTTTTGCCCTTGTTTTGGACTCTAACTTGCATGATTTGAATGGAACTAACCCGGACTGATGCTGTTTTCAGCAGACTTTCCATGGTGTTATTTATGTGCAGAAACAAAAGTTCATGGAATGACCTGAAACTCCACGGAACGTATTTTTGGAAAATATTAAAAATACTGGAAGAAGAATCCACGGCAGGGGGCCCACACCCTGTCCACGAGGGTGGGGGCGCGCCCCCTGCCTCGTGGGCCCCCTGACGCTCCACCGACCTAAACTCCAACTCCATATATTCGTGTTCGGGGAAAAAATCAGAGAGAAGGATTCATCGCGTTTTACGATACGGAGCCGCCGCCAAGCCCTAAAACCTCTCGGGAGGGCTGATCTGGAGTCCGTTCGGGGCTCCGGAGAGGGGAATCCGTCGCCATCGTCATCATCAACCATCCTCCATCACCAATTTCATGATGCTCACCACCGTGCGTGAGTAATTCCATCGTTGGCTTGCTGGACGGTGATGGGTTGGATGAGATCTATCATGTAATCGAGTTAGTTTTGTTAGGGTTTGATCCCTAGTATCCACTATGTTCTGAAATTGATGTTGCTATGACTTTGCTATGCTTAATGCTTGTCACTAGGGCCCGAGTGCCATGATTTCAGATCTGAACCTATTATGTTTTCATGAATATATGTGAGTTCTTGATCCTATCTTGCAAGTCTATAGTCACCTACTATGTGTTATGATCCGGCAACCCCGAAGTGACAATAATCGGGACCACTCCCGGTGATGACCATAGTTTGAGGAGTTCATGTATTCACTATGTGTTAATGCTTTGGTCCGGTACTCTATTAAAAGGAGGCCTTAATATCCCTTAGTTTCCATAGGACCCCGCTGCCACGGGAGGGTAGGACAAAAGATGTCATGCAAGTTCTTTTCCATAAGCACGTATGACTATATTCGGAATACATGCCTACATTACATTGATGAATTGGAGCTAGTTCTGTGTCACCCTATGTTATGACTGTTACATGATGAACCGCATCCGGCATAATTCTCCATCACCGATCCAATGCCTACGAGCTTTTCACATATTGTTCTTCGCTTATTTACTTTTCCGTTGCTACTGTTACAATCACTACAAAACCCAAAAATATTACTTTTGCTACCGTTACCGTTACTTCCATATTACTTTGCTACTAAATACTTTGCTGCAGATACTAAGTTATCCAGGTGTGGCTGAATTGACAACTCAGCTGCTAATACTTGAGAATATTCTTTGGCTCCCCTTGTGTCGAATCAATAAATTTGGGTTGAATACTCTACCCTCGAAAACTGTTGCGATCCCCTATACTTGTGGGTTATCAAGACTATTTTCTGGCGCCGTTGCCGGGGAGCATAGCTCTATTCTTTGAGTCACTTGGGATTTATATCTGCTGGTCACTATGAAGAACTTGAAAGACGAGAAAACAAAAATTTATCCCTCAACTACGAGGGGAGGTAAGGAACTGCCATCTAGCTCTTCACTTGATTCACCTTCTGTTTTGAGTAAGCTTGCGACACCTAAACCTGCTTCTGCTATTCATTCTGATATGTCGCATGTTATTGATGATGCCACTTCTGCTATGCATGATACTTATGATGAAACTACTTCTATGCTTGATACTACTGTGCCACTTGGTGAATTTCTTGATGAACAACTTGCTAGGGCTAGAGAGAATGAAATTATTGAAACTGATAATATTGAAGATAGTGATGATGAAGACTCTCCCCCTAATAAATATGAATTACCTATTGTGCCTGAGGGTTATGTTCTGGATGAAGAATCTGCTAGAGCTATTCTTGCTTGCAATGATAGAAGTGATCTTAAGAAATTATTAGCTAAATGGAAGCAGCAATCTCTTAATGCTAGAATGAAACATGACCCTGCTTTTGCTACTTCACCTATCTGTGTTACTGATAAGGATTATGAATTCTCTGTTGATCCTGATATAATTACTTTGGTTGAATCTGATCCTTTTTATGGCTATGAATCTGAAACTGTTGTGGCACATCTTACTAAATTAAATGATATAGCCACCCTGTTCACTAATGATGAGAGAACTCGCTACCTTTATATCCTTAAAATATTTCCGTTCTCATTAAAGGGTGATGCTAAGATATGGTTTAATTCTCTTGATCCTGGTTGTGTGCGTAGTCCCCAGGATATGATTTATTACTTCTCTGCTAAATATTTCCCTGCTCATAAGAAACAAGCTGCTTTAAGGGATATATATAATTTTGTGCAAATTGAAGAAGAGAGTCTCCCACAAGCTTGGGGGAGGCTTCTCCAATTACTTAATGCTTTGCCTGATCATCCTCTTAAGAAAAATGAAATACTTGATATCTTTTATAATGGACTAACCGATGCTTCCAGAGATTACCTGGATAGTTGTGTGGTTCTGTTTTCAGGGAAAGAACACCGGATGAAGCTGAAATTCTATTGAATAATATGTTGACAAATGAAAATAATTGGACACTTCCTGAGCCAACTCCTGAGCCTATTCCTAAACCAACTCCTAAGAAAAGAGGTGTTCTATTTCTCAGTCCTGAAGATATGCAAGAGGCAAAGAAATCTATGAAAGAAAAAGGTATTAAAGCTGAAGATGTTAAGAATTTACCTCCTATTGAAGAAATACATGGTCTTAATTCACCGCCTGTTGAAGAAACATATGATCTTAATCCTTCACATATTGAAGAAACACATGGTCTCGATAACCCGACACAGGTAGTAAAGGTAAATTCTCTCTATAGATATGATAAAGCTAAAATCCCTCCTACTAAGTTTGCTAGCCACTGTTTGGATGAGTTTGATAACTTTATGGTTAAGCAAGAAGACTTCAATGCTTATTTTGGTAGACAATTAAAACAAAATGCTTATATGATTGAATACTTGGGTGATTATATGTCTAGAGTTAAAGGTGAACTTAAACTCATTAGTAAACATGCTTCTATGGTTACCACTCAAGTAGAACACGTACTTAAAACTCAAAATGATTTGCTTAATGAATTAAATAGTAAGAATAATGATTATGCTGTTAGAGTGGCTACTAGAACTGGTAAAATGACTCAGGAACCTTTGTATCCTGAAGGCCACCCTAAGAGAATTGAGCAAGATTCTCAGAGAAATAATTTAGATGCACCTAGTCCTTCTAAAAAGAAGAAAAAGAAAAATGATAGGACTTTGCATGCTTCTAGTGAACCTATTGCTGAACCACCTAAGAATCCAAATGATATTTCTATTCTGATGCTGAAACACAATCTGGTAATGAACATGAACCTAATGAAAATGTTAATGATAATGTTCATGATGATGCTCAACCTAGCAATGATAATGATGTAGAAATTGAACCTGTTGTTGATCTTGATAACCCACAATCAAAGAATCAACGTTATGATAAGAGAGACTTTGTTGCTAGGAAACATGGTAAAGAAAGAGAACCATGGGTTCAGAAACCCATGCCTTTTCCTCCCAAACCATCCAAGAAAAAGGATGATGAGGATTTTGAGCGCTTTGCTGAAATGATTAGACCTATCTTTTTGCGTATGCGTTTGACTGATATGCTCAAAATGAATCCTTATGCTAAGTATATGAAAGAAATTGTTACTAATAAAAGAAAGATACCGGAAGCTGAAATTTCCACCATGCTTGCTAATTATACTTTTAAGGGTGGAATACCAAAGAAACTAGGAGATCCAGGAGTACCCACTATACCATGCTCCATTAAAAGAAACTATGTTAAAACTGCTTTATGTGATCTTGGAGCCGGTGTTAGTGTTATGCCTCTCTCTTTATATCGTAGACTTGATTTGAATAAGTTGACACCTACTGAAATATCTTTGCAAATGGCTGATAAATCAACTGCTATACCTGTCGGTATTTGTGAGGATGTGCCTGTTGTGGTTGCAAACGTTACTATTTTAACGGACTTTGTTATTCTTGATATTCCCGAGGACGATAGTATGTCTATTATTCTTGGAAGACCTTTTTGAATACTGCAGGGGCTGTTATTGATTGCAACAAAGGCAATGTCACTTTTCATGTTAATGGTAATGAGCATACGGTACACTTTCCGAGGAAACAACCTCAAGTTCATAGTATCAATTCTATTGGAAAAATTCCATCGATTATTTTTGGAGGTTTTGAATTTCCTCTTCCTACTGTCAAGAAGAAATATGATATTCTTATTATTGGGGATGTGCATATCCCCGTTGAGGTAACATAGTGTTATTCGAAATTTCTCCGGTTCCATGTTATTCGGAATGAGTTTGTTAACAAGACTTGATCAACCTTGTTAGTGGATTCCTTTTGATGAGCATGAGATGGATGAAATTAGAAAGCACAACCTTCTGTACCCTCTTTTACTTTCTGTTATTTAGTTGAAATAAAGTAAAAATAGTATTTTTCTGTCAGTTTTCTGAATTATCCGTGCAATATAAAAATACCCCGAAAATAAAAGTTCTCCAAATGCCCTGAAAATGGAATATGATTTTTTCTGGAATATTTGAGAATATCTGGCACTGAGAACACAGCAGGGGGAGCAAGCACCTGGCCACGAGGGTCCAGGGCGCGCCCACCCCTACAGGGCGCGCCCCCTGCCTCGTGGGCCCACGGTGGCTCCCCTCCACTTATTCCTGCACCCACACACTTCTTCTTCCTCCCAAAAAAATCACCATCCAGCTCAAGCACGAGTTCTAGCTCATTTTGCTGCGATTTTCGATCTCCTTGCTCAAAGCACCTCTCACAAAACTGCTTGGGGGATTGTTCCTTGGTATGTGACTCCTCCATTGGTCCAATTAGTTTTTGTTCTAGTGCTTTATTCATTGCAAATTTGTGCTGCCTAGGTGACCATGTTCTTGAGCTTGCATGTCAAATTTATATGGTTCCAAGTAGTTCTAATGCATGATATAGGCTCTAGGCACTTGTAGGAGTAGTTGCTATCAATTTTGTTGAGCTTGGTTCACTTTTATTTGAAGTTACTAAAAATTTCAGAATTTTTCAGAAAATAATGAAGAGATTTTTGAGGGGCTCATCGAGCCGAAGCTCGAAGGAAAAGCAAAGTGAAGAAGCAGAGAGGCCCAAATATAATTTGCCTCGCACCGCGGAGGTTCGGCCGTGTGAATGGCCTTCCAATGATTTCTTGAGAGCAGCCGGGATTTATGATGATTTTTATGAATTGGCTGAGAATGCAGGCCTCACCGACTTCCTCCGCGACCAACGCGAACAGTATCTCTTACTCACCAATACTTTTGTGCAAAACTTCTACTATTATCCTAAGGAATCACCTCCTTCAGTAGAGTTTCATTTATATGATGTGGTTAAGAAGATGTCACTAGATGAATTTTGCAAGGTTTGCAAAATACCTTTCGAGGGTAGTTTAGAGGAACCACATCGTAAAGATGTGGATGGGTTTATTGACACTATTACTGTAGGGGAAACTAGGAAGGTTTCCGATGCAAGAATCACTAGCATACATTTCCCTGATTTACGCTACTTTGCATATTTGCTAGTCGTTGCTTAATTGGTCGCGGAAACTGTGGAAACCTTAGTGTTCCTGATATTATTATTTTGTTCCATGGTTTATTCTGTGATAACACTGTTAGTATGGGCGGCATTATTGCCAAACGGTTAAGTCTGAACCGTACAAAGGGCCCCATCTTTGGAGGTATCTATACTTCACGCCTTACTGCATATTATAACATACCTATCAGGCACTATGAAAAAGAAGAAAAATTACTGCCCACTGCTTATTTAGATTATAAGAGTATGGTAGCGCATGACTTTATTGTTAAGAATAGGGAAGGGGCGCTTAAATACAAATTGTTCTTTGATAAACATCACCCTGAGACTATTACCTTGCCTGCTCCTTCCTTGTTTGATTTATCTGCAGGTCCGTATCTCGTTCCGCTGGCGGCCATTCATGCCTACCGGAACCCTACATCAGCCACAGAGCCGGAGCCGGAACCACAATTTGAACCTCCACGACAGTCTAATTACCAGTGGGATCCGGAGATGATTGCCAACCAGTGGCAATCAGAGTCTTCTTCATCTCAGTACGACCCCGGTTACAACTATGGATATCCGCCAGGCCATCCGTGGCAATAAACCAACTTAGGCCAAAAGCCTAAGCTTGGGGGAGTACGTATTTCTCACCGACATTACATTCATGTTCACACACTCATTGCTAGATGTCGGTGCTCATACATTTTCACTGTAATATCCATGCTAGTTTATTTTCCTTTTTCTTGCTTTCTTCTTGTGTGTTTGATAAATCTTAAGAAAAACCAAAAAAATTAGTAATAGCTTTTAGCTAGTTTACTTTTCTTGCTGTAGTAGTAATAATTAAAAAGAAAACCCAAAAAGATTTCCCGTTCTTCTTTTGCTTGTTGGGAGCTTTCCCGTGTAAATAGTTTTATTTCTTTTCTTTTCTTTGGGGGTCGATAGGAGAAGACCATGATTAAATTGTTGAAGTGGCTCTTATATGCATTATTGTTGATTTAACCAAGAGCCCATATTGCCTTGTCTTCTCCTGTTTATTGAATGCTCGCAGATTCCAGCTTAGTCCAATGCACGTGCACTCTTATTATTTTCACATCGTTCGGTCGTGCAAGTGAAAGGCAATTATGACGATATATGATGGACTGATTGAGATGAGAGAAGCTGGTATGAACTCGACCTCTCTTGTTTTTGTAAATATGATTAGTTCATCGTTCCTGATTCAGCCTATTATGAATAAACATGTTTGCAATGACAATTAGAGATCATAGTTGCTTGTGCCATGCTTGATTAGCTATGAGTTATAATGGTTTACCTTGCGTGCCAACATGCTATTAAAATGGTTGTGATGTGGTATAGTGGGGTGGTATCCTCCTTTGAATGATTTAAGTGACTCGACTTGGCACATGTTCACACATGTAGTTGAAACAAATCAACATAGCCTTCACGATATTTATGTTCATGGTGGATTATATCCTACTCATGCTTGTACTCAATGTTTATTAATTTTAATGCATGTTCATGACTGTTGTCGCTCTCTAGTTGGTCGCTTCCCAGTCTTTTGCTAGCCTTCACTTGTACTAAGCGGGAATACTGCTTGTGCATCCAATCCCTTAAACCCCAAAGTTATGCCATATGAGTCCACTATACCTTCCTATATGCGGTATCTACCTGCCGTTCCAAGTAAATTTGTATGTGCCAAACTCTAAACCTTCAAATGAAATTCTGTTTTGTATGCTCGAATAGCTCATGTATCAACTAGGGTTGTCCGTATCTTCCATGCTAGGCGGGTTATTCTCAAGAGGAGTGGACTCCGCTCCTCACTCACGAGAAAATGGCTGGTCACCGGGATGCCCAGTCCCATGCTTTATGCAAACTAAATCAAAATAATTGCAAACAAAACTCCCCCGGGACTGTTGCTAGTTGGAGGCACTCGTTGTTTCGAGCAAGCCATGGATTGATGCTTGTTGGTGGAGGGGGAGTATAAACTTTACCATTCTGTTTGGGAACCGCCTATAATGTGTGTAGCATGGAAGATATCGCCATCTCTTGGTTGTTATGTTGACAATGAAAGTATGCCGCTCAAAATATTATTTATCTCTATTTCAAAATCGAGCTCTGGCACCTCTACAAATCCCTGCTTCCCTCTGCGAAGGGCCTATCTATTTACTTTTATGTTGAGTCATCACCCTCTTATTAAAAAGCACCAGCTGGAGAGCACCGCTGTCATTTGCATCCATTACTATTAATTTATATTGGGTATGACTATGACTGGATCTCTTTTACCATGAATTACAATGTCTAGTCAGTCCTTGATCTTTAAAGGTGCTCTGCATTTATGTTTTGCGGTCTCAGAAAGGGCTAGCGAGATACCATCTTGTTATATCATATTATGATTGTTTTGAGAAAGTGTTGTCATCCGAGATTTATTATTATTGCTCGCTAGTTGATTATGCCATTGATATGAGTAAACATGAGACCTAAGAGTTATTGTGAATGTGGTTAGTCATAATCTTTGCTGAAAACTTGAATGCTGGCTTTACATATTTACAACAACAAGAGCAAACAGAGTTTGTAAAAGTTTTTCTTTATCACTTTCAGTTTATCAACTGAATTGCTTGAGGACAAGCAAAGGTTTAAGCTTGGGGGAGTTGATACATCTCCGTCGCATCTACTTTTCCAAACACTTTTGCCCTTGTTTTGGACTCTAACTTGCATGATTTGAATGGAACTAACCTGGACTGACGCTGTTTTCAGCAGACTTTCCATAGTGTTATTTATGTGCAGAAACAAAAGTTCTCGGAATGACCTGAAACTCCACAGAACGTATTTTTGGAAAATATTAAAAATACTGGAAGAAGAATCCACGTCAGGGGGCCCACACCCTGTCCACGAGGGTGGGGGCGCGCCTGCCCCCTGGGCGCGCCCCCTGACGCTCCACCGACCTCAACTCCAACTCCATATATTCGTGTTCGGGGAGAAAAAAATCAGAGAGAAGGATTCATCGCGTTTTACGATACGGAGCCGCCGCCAAGCCCTAAAACCTCTCGGGAGGGCTGATTTGGAGTCCGTTCGGGGCTCCGGAGAGGGGAATCCGTCACCATCGTCATCATCAACCATCCTCCATCACCAATTTCATGATGCTCACTGCCGTGCGTGAGTAATTCCATCGTAGGCTTGCTGGACGGTGATGGGTTGGATGAGATCTATCATGTAATCGAGTTAGTTTTGTTAGGGTTTGATCCCTAGTATCCACTATGTTCTGAATTGATGTTGCTATGACTTTGCTATGCTTAATGCTTGTCACTAGGGCCCGAGTGCCATGATTTCAGATCTGAACCTATTATGTTTTCATGAATATATGTGAGTTCTTGATCCTATCTTGCAAGTCTATAGTCACCTACTATGTGTTATGATCCGGCAACCCCGAAGTGACAATAATCGGGACCACTCCCGGTGATGACCATAGTTTGAGGAGTTCATGTATTCACTATGTGTTAATGCTTTGGTCCGGTACTCTATTAAAAGGAGGCCTTAATATCCCTTAGTTTCCATTAGGACCCCACTGCCACGGGAGGGTAGGACAAAAGATGTCATGCAAGTTCTTTTCCATAAGCACGTATGACTATATTCGAAATACATGCCTACATTACATTGATGAACTGGAGCTAGTTCTGTGTCACCCTATGTTATGACTGTTACATGATGAACCGCATCCGGCATAATTCTCCATCACCGATCCAATGCATCCAATGCCTACGAGCTTTTCACATATTGTTCTTCGCTTATTTACTTTTCCGTTGCTACTGTTACAATCACTAAAAAACCCAAAAATATTACTTTTGCTACCGTTATCGTTACTTCCATATTACTTTGCTACTAAATACTTTGCTGCAGATACTAAGTTATCCAGGTGTTATTGCAACTCAGTGCTAATACTGAGATATTCTTGGCTCCCTTGTTCGAATCAATAAATTTGGGGTTGATAATCTGAAAGATCGTGGATGTCGCGCTAGAGGGGGGGAATAGGCCGCTTTAAAATAATATGGCTATGAACAAATAGGACTAAACTGTTAATTTGTCAAGCAAAAACTACAACAACTATCCTATGTGTTGGAAATATGCCCTAGAGGCAATAATAAATGGTTATTATTATATTTCTTTGTTCATGATAATCGTCTATTGTTCATGCTATAATTGTATTGTCCGGAAATCGTAATACATGTGTGAATGCATAGACCACAACGTGTCCCTAGTAAGCCTCTAGTTGACTAGCTCGTTGATCAACAGATAGTCATGGTTCCTGACTATGGACATTGGATGTCATTGATAACGGGATCACATCATTAGGAGAATGATGTGATGGACAAGACCCAATCCTAAGCATAGCATAAAAGATCGTGTAGTTTCGTTTGCTAGAGCTTTTCCAATGTCAAGTATCTTTTCCTTAGACCATGAGATTGTGCAACTCCCGGATACCGTAGGAGTGCTTTGGGTGTGCCAAACGTCACAACGTAACTGGGTGACTATAAAGGTGTACTACGGGTATCTCCGAAAGTGTCTGTTGGGTTGGCACGGATCGAGACTGGGATTTGTCACTCCGTGTGACGGAGAGGTATCTCTGGGCCCACTCGGTAATGCATCATCATAATGAGCTCAATGTGACTAAGGCGTTAGTCACGGGATCATGCATTGCGGTACGAGTAAAGAGACTTGCCGGTAACGATATTGAACAAGGTATTGGGATACCGACGATCGAATCTCGGGCAAGTAACATACCGATTGATAAAGGGAATTGCATACGGATTGATTGAATCCTCGACACCGTGGTTCATCTGATGAGATCATCGTGGAACATGTGGGAGCCAACATGGGTATCCAGATCCCGCTGTTGGTTATTGACCGGAGAGGCGTCTCGGTCATGTCTGCATGTCTCCCGAACCCGTAGGGTCTACACACTTAAGGTTCGGTGACGCTAGGGTTGTAGAGATATGTGTATGCAGAAACCCGAAAGTTGTTCGGAGTCCCGGATGAGATCCCGGACATCACTAGAGGTTCCGGAATGGTCCGGAGGTGAAGAATTATATATAGGAAGTCAAGTTTCGGCCACCGGGAAAGTTTTGGGGGTTACCGGTATTGTACCGGGACCACCGGAAGGGTCCCGGGGGTCCACCGGGTGGGGCCACCTATCCCGGAGGGCCCCGTGGGCTGAAAGTGGAAGGGAACCAGCCCTTAGTGGGCTGGGGCGCCCCCCTTGGGCCTCCCCCCATGCGCCTAGGGTTGGGAACCCTAAGGGGGGAGCTTCCCCCTTGCCTTGGGGGGCAAGGCAACCCCTTCCCCCCTTGGCCGCCCCCCCCCCCTTGGAGATCCCATCTCCCAGGGCTGGCGCACCCCCCCAAGGGCCTATATAAACGGGGGAGGGCAGCAACCTACAGCCTTGGGCGCCTCCCTCCTCCCCTGCAACACCTCTCTCTCTCTCGCAGAAGCTCGGCGAAGCCCTGCCGGAGAACCGCTACATCCACCACCACGCCGTCGTGTTGTTGGATCTCCATCAACCTCTCCTTCCCCCTTGCTGGATCAAGAAGGAGGAGACGTCGCTGCACCGTACGTGTGTTGAACGCGGAGGTGCCGTCCGTTCGGCACTCGGTCATCGGTGATTTGGATCACGGCGAGTACGACTCCGTCATCCACGTTCATTGGAACGCTTCCGCTCGCGATCTACAAGGGTATGTAGATGCACTCATTTCCCCTCGTTGCTAGTAGACTCCATAGATGCATCTTGGTGAGCGTAGGAAAATTTTAAAATTATGCTACGATTCCCAATAGTGGCATCATGAGCCAGGCCTATGCGTAGTTACTATGCACGAGTAGAACACAAAGAAGTTGTGGGCGTTGAGTTTGCCAATTCTTCTTGCCGCTACTAGTCGTTTCTTGTTTCGGCGGCATTGTAGGATGAAGCGGCCCGGACCGACCTTACACGTACGCTTACGTGAGACAGGTTCCACCGATTGACATGCACTAGTTGCATAAGGTGGCTAGCGGGTGTCTGTCTCTCCTACTTTAGTCGGAACGGATTCGATGAAAAGGGTCCTTATGAAGGGTAAATAGAAATTGGCAAATCACGTTGTGGTCATACGTAGGTAAGAAACGTTCTTGCTAGAAACCTACAAACCACGTAAAAACTTGCAACAACAATTAGAGGACGTCTAACTTGTTTTTGCAGCATGTGTTATGTGATGTGATATGGCCAGAAGATGTGATGAATGATATATGTGATGTATGAGATTGATCATATTCTTGTAATAGGAATCACGACTTGCATGTCGATGAGTATGACAACCGGCAGGAGCCATAGGAGTTGTCTTTATTATTTTGCATGACCTGCGTGTCATTGAATAACGCCATGTAATTTACTTTACTTTGTTGCTAAACGCGTTAGCCATAGAAGTAGAAGTAATCGTTGGCGTGACGACTTCATGAAGACACAATGATGGAGATCATGGTGTCATGCTGGTGACGAAGATGATCATGGTGCCCCGAAGATGGAGATCAAAGGAGCATAATGATATTGGCCATATCATGTCACTATTTGATTGCATGTGATGTTTATCATGTTTTTGCATCTTATTTGCTTAGAACGACGGTAGTAAGTAAGATGATCCCTTTTAATAATTTCAAGAAAGTGTTCACCCTAACTGTGCACCGTTGCGAAGGTTCGTTGTTTTGAAGCACCACGTGATGATCGGGTGTGATAGATTCTAACGTTCGAATACAACGGGTGTTGACGAGCCTAGCATGTACAGACATGGCCTCGGAACACACGCAATACACTTAGGTTGACTTGACGAGCCTAGCATGTACAGACATGGCCTCGGAACACGGAGGACCGAAAGGTCGAGCATGAGTCGTATAGAAGATACGATCAACATGGAGATGTTCACCGATCTTGACTAGTCCGTCTCACGTGATGATCGGACACGGCCTAGTTAACTCGGATCATGTTTCACTTAGATGACTAGAGGGATGTCTATCTGAGTGGGAGTTCATTAAATAATTTGATTAGATGAACTTAATTATCATGAACTTAGTCTAAAATCTTTACACTATGTCTTGTAGATCAAATGGCCAACGTTGTCCTCAATTTCAACGCGTTCCTAGAGAAAACCAAGCTGAAAGATGATGGCAGCAACTATACGGACTGGGTCCGGAACCTGAGGATCATCCTCATAGTAGCCAAGAAAGATTATGTCTTAGAAGCACCGCTAGGTGAAGCACCAATCCCAGAAAACCAAGACGTTATGAACGCTTGGCAGCAGCGTGCTGATGATTACTCCCTCGTTCAGTGCGGCATGCTTTACAGCTTAGAACCGGGTCTCCAAAAGCGTTTTGAGAAACATGGAGCATATGAGATGTTCGAGGAGCTGAAATTGGTTTTCCAAGCTCATGCCCGGGTCGAGAGATATGATGTCTCCGACAAGTTCTTCAGCTGTAAAATGGAGGAGAATAGTTCTGTTAGTGAGCACATACTCAGAATGTCTGGGTTGCATAACCGCTTGTCTCAGCTGGGAGTCAATCTCCCGGATGACGCGGTCATTGACAGAATCCTCCAGTCGCTTCCACCAAGCTACAAGAGCTTTGTGATGAACTTCAATATGCAGGGGATGGAAAAGACCATTCCTGAGGTATATTCAATGCTGAAATCAGCTGAGGTAGAGATCAGAAAAGAACATCAAGTGTTGATGGTGAATAAAACCACTAAGTTCAAGAAGGGCAAGGGTAAGAAGAACTTCAAGAAGGACGGCAAGGGAGTTGCCGCGCCCGGTAAACCAGTTACTGGGAAGAAGTCAAAGAATGGACCCAAGCCCGAGACTGAGTGCTTTTATTGCAAGGGAAGTGGTCACTGGAAGCGGAACTGCCCCAAATACTTAGCGGACAAGAAGAAGGCCGGCAACACCAAAGGTATATGTGATATACATGTAATTGATGTGTACCTTACCAGTACTCGTAGTAGCTCCTGGGTATTTGATACCGGTGCGGTTGCTCATATTTGTAACTCAAAACAGGAACTACGGAATAAACGGAGACTGGCGAAGGACGAGGTGACGATGCGCGTCGGGAATGGTTCCAAGGTCGATGTGATCGCCGTCGGCACGCTACCTCTGCATCTACCCACGGGATTAGTTTTAAACCTCAATAATTGTTATTTAGTGCCAGCTTTGAGCATGAACATTGTATCTGGATCTCGTTTAATTCGAGATGGCTACTCATTTAAATCCGAGAATAATGGTTGTTCTATTTATTTGAGAGATATGTTTTATGGTCATGCCCCGCTGGTCAATGGTTTATTTTTGATGAATCTCGAACGTGATGTTACACATGTTCATAGTGTGAATACCAAAAGATGTAAAGTTGATAACGATAGTCCCACATACTTGTGGCACTGCCGCCTTGGTCACATTGGTGTCAAGCGCATGAAGAAGCTCCATGCAGATGGACTTTTGGAGTCTCTTGATTACGAATCATTTGACACGTGCGAACCATGCCTCATGGGTAAGATGACCAAGACTCCGTTCTCCGGAACAATGGAGCGAGCAACCAACTTATTGGAAATCATACATACCGATGTGTGCGGTCCAATGAGTGTTGAGGCTCGCGGAGGATATCGTTATGTTCTCACTCTCACTGATGATTTAAGTAGATATGGGTATGTCTACCTAATGAAACACAAGTCTGAAACCTTTGAAAAGTTCAAGGAATTTCAGAGTGAAGTTGAGAATCAACGTGACAGGAAAATAAAATTCTTACGATCAGATCGTGGTGGAGAATATTTAAGTCACGAATTTGGTACACACTTAAGGAAATGTGGAATAGTTTCACAACTCACGCCGCCTGGAACACCTCAGAGAAATGGTGTGTCCGAACGTCGTAATCGCACTCTATTGGATATGGTGCGATCTATGATGTCTCTTACCGATTTACCGCTCTCATTTTGGGGCTATGCTTTAGAGACTGCCGCATTCACTTTAAATAGGGCTCCGTCGAAATCCGTTGAGACGACACCGTATGAATTATGGTTTGGGAAGAAACCTAAGCTGTCGTTTCTAAAAGTTTGGGGATGCGATGCTTATGTCAAGAAACTTCAACCTGAAAAGCTCGAACCCAAATCGGAAAAATGCGTCTTCATAGGATACCCTAAGGAAACTATTGGGTATACCTTCTACCTCAGATCCGAAGGCAAGATCTTCGTTGCCAAGAACGGGTCCTTTCTGGAGAAGGAGTTTCTCTCGAAAGAATTGAGTGGGAGGAAAGTGGAACTTGATGAGGTGATAGTCACCCCTTCCGAACCGGAAAGTAGCGCAGCGCGGGAAAATGTTCCTGTGGTGCCTACACCGACTGGGGAGGAAGTTAATGATGATGATCATGAAGCTTCGGATCAAGTTACTGAACTTCGTAGGTCCACAAGGACACGTTCCGCACCAGAGTGGTACGGCAACCCTGTCCTGGAAATCATGTTGTTAGACAACGGTGAACCTTCGAACTATGAAGAAGCGATGGCGGGCCCGGATTCCGACAAATGGCTAGAAGCCATGAAATCCGAGATAGAATCCATGTATGAAAACAAAGTATGGACTTTGACTGACTTGCCCGATGAGCGGCGAGCCATAGAAAACAAATGGATCTTTAAGAAGAAGACGGACGCGGATGGTAATGTGACCATCTACAAAGCTCGACTTGTCGCTAAGGGTTATCGACAAGTTCAAGGGGTTGACTACGATGAGACTTTCTCACCCGTAGCGAAGCTGAAGTCCGTCCGAATCATGTTAGCAATTGCCGCATACTATGATTATGAGATATGGCAGATGGACGTCAAAACGGCATTCCTTAATGGCTTCCTTAAGGAAGAGTTGTATATGATGCAGCCGGAAGGTTTTGTCGATCCTAAGAATGCTAACAAAGTATGCAAGCTCCAGCGCTCAATCTATGGGCTGGTGCAAGCATCTCGGAGTTGGAACATTCGCTTTGATGAGATGATCAAAGCGTTTGGGTTTACACAGACTTATGGAGAAGCCTGTGTTTACAAGAAAGTGAGTGGGAGCTCTGTAGCATTTCTCATATTATATGTGGATGACATACTATTGATGGGAAATGATATAGAATTCTTGGAAAGTATAAAGGCCTATTTGAATAAGTGTTTTTCAATGAAGGACCTTGGAGAAGCTGCTTATATATTAGGCATCAAGATCTATAGAGATAGATCAAGACGCCTCATTGGTCTTTCACAGAGTACATACCTTGACAAGATATTGAAGAAGTTCAATATGGATCAGTCCAAGAAGGGGTTCTTGCCTGTATTGCAAGGTGTGCAATTGAGCACGGCTCAATGCCCGACCACGGCAGAAGATATAGAAAAGATGAGTGTCATCCCCTATGCCTCGGCCATAGGGTCTATTATGTATGCCATGCTGTGTACCAGACCTGATGTAAACCTTGCCGTAAGTTTGGTAGGAAGGTACCAAAGTAATCCCGGCATGGAACACTGGACAGCGGTCAAGAATATCCTGAAGTACCTGAAGAGGACTAAGGATATGTTTCTCGTTTATGGAGGTGACGAAGAGCTCGTCGTAAAGGGTTACGTCGACGCTAGCTTCGACACAGATCTGGATGACTCGAAGTCACAAACCGGATACGTGTATATTTTGAATGGAGGAGCAGTAAGCTGGTGCAGTTGCAAGCAAAGCGTCGTGGCGGGATCTACATGTGAAGCGGAGTACATGGCAGCCTCGGAGGCAGCACAGGAAGCAGTCTGGATGAAGGAGTTCATTACCGACCTAGGGGTGATTCCCAATGCGTCGGGCCCGATGACTCTCTTCTGTGACAACACTGGAGCTATTGCCCTTGCGAAGGAGCCCAGGTTTCACAGGAAGACCAGGCATATCAAGCGTCGCTTCAACTCCATTCGTGAAAGTGTTCAAAATGGAGACATAGATATTTGTAAAGTACATACGGACCTGAATGTAGCAGATCCGTTGACTAAACCTCTCCCTAGGGCAAAACATGATCAACACCAGGACGCAATGGGTGTTCGATTCATCACAATGTAACTAGATTATTGACTCTAGTGCAAGTGGGAGACTGTTGGAAATATGCCCTAGAGGCAATAATAAATGGTTATTATTATATTTCTTTGTTCATGATAATCGTCTATTGTTCATGCTATAATTGTATTGTCCGGAAATCGTAATACATGTGTGAATACATAGACCACAACGTGTCCCTAGTAAGCCTCTAGTTGACTAGCTCGTTGATCAACAGATAGTCATGGTTTCCTGACTATGGACATTGGATGTCATTGATAACGGGATCACATCATTAGGAGAATGATGTGATGGACAAGACCCAATCCTAAGCATAGCATAAAAGATCGTGTAGTTTCGTTTGCTAGAGCTTTTCCAATGTCAAGTATCTTTTCCTTAGACCATGAGATCGTGCAACTCCCGGATACCGTAGGAGTGCTTTGGGTGTGCCAAACGTCACAACGTAACTGGGTGACTATAAAGGTGCACTACGGGTATCTCCGAAAGTGTCTGTTGGGTTGGCACGGATCGAGACTGGGATTTGTCACTCCGTGTGACGGAGAGGTATCTCTGGGCCCACTCGGTAATGCATCATCATAATGAGCTCAATGTGACTAAGGCGTTAGTCACGGGATCATGCATTGCGGTACGAGTAAAGAGACTTGCCGGTAACGAGATTGAACAAGGTATTGGGATACCGACGATCGAATCTCGGGCAAGTAACATACCGATTGACAAAGGGAATTGCATACGGATTGATTGAATCCTCGACACCGTGGTTCATCCGATGAGATCATCGTGGAACATGTGGGAGCCAACATGGGTATCCAGATCCCGCTGTTGGTTATTGACCGGAGAGGCGTCTCGGTCATGTCTGCATGTCTCCCGAACCCGTAGGGTCTACACACTTAAGGTTCGGTGACGCTAGGGTTGTAGAGATATGTGTATGCGGAAACCCGAAAGTTGTTCGGAGTCCCGGATGAGATCCCGGACGTCACGAGAGGTTCCGGAATGGTCCGGAGGTGAAGAATTATATATAGGAAGTCAAGTTTCGGCCACCGGGAAAGTTTCGGGGGTTACCGGTATTGTACCGGGACCACCGGAAGGGTCCCGGGGGTCCACCGGGTGGGGCCACCTATCCCGGAGGGCCCCGTGGGCTGAAAGTGGAAGGGAACCAGCCCTTAGTGGGCTGGGGCGCCCCCCTTGGGCCTCCCCCCATGCGCCTAGGGTTGGGAACCCTAGGGGGGGAGCTTCCCCCTTGCCTTGGGGGGCAAGGCAACCCCTTCCCCCCTTGGCCGCCGCCCCCCCCCCTTGGAGATCCCATTTCCCAGGGCTGGCGCACCCCCCCAGGGGCCTATATAAAGGGGGGAGGGAGGGCAGCAACCTACAGCCTTGGGCGCCTCCCTCCTCCCCTGCAACACCTCTCTCTCTCTCGCAGAAGCTCGGCGAAGCCCTGCCGGAGAACCGCTACATCCACCACCACGCCGTCGTGTTGTTGGATCTCCATCAACCTCTCCTTCCCCCTTGCTGGATCAAGAAGGAGGAGACGTCGCTGCACCGTACGTGTGTTGAACGCGGAGGTGCCGTCCGTTCGGCACTCGGTCATCGGTGATTTGGATCACGGCGAGTACGACTCCGTCATCCACGTTCATTGGAACGCTTCCGCTCGCAATCTACAAGGGTATGTAGATGCACTCCTTTCCCCTCGTTGCTAGTAGACTCCATAGATGCATCTTGGTGAGCGTAGGAAAAAATTTAAAATTATGCTACGATTCCCAACACTATGTGCACCAACAACTTATGCTAAGCAAGAAAAACTACTTAGGTGATAGCAAGATATATGACAAGAAACAATATGGCTATCACAAAGTAAGGTGCATAAGTAAAGGCCTCGGGTAAGAGATAACCGAGGCACGTGGAGACGACGATGTATCCCGAAGTTCACACCCTTGCGGATGCTAATCTCCGTTTGGAGCGGTGTGGAGGCACAATGCTCCCCAAGAAGCCACTAGGGCCACCGTAATCTCCTCACGCCCTTGCACAATGCAAGATGTCGTGATTCCACTAAGGGACCCTTGAGGGCGGTCACCGAACCCGTACAAATGGCAACCCTTGGGGGCGGTCACCGAACCGGTACACTTTGGCAACCCTTGGGGGCGGTCACCGGTACCCGTCAAATTGCTCGGGGCTATCTCCACAACCTAATTGGAGACCCCGACGCTTGCCCGGAGCTTTACACCACAATGATTGAGCTCCAAACACCACCAACCGTCTAAGGCGCCCAAGCACGCAAGAGGAACAAGCTCAAGAGTACCAAGCACCCAAGAGTAATAAGCTTCTCAACTTGTAACTTCCACGTATCACCGTGGAGAACTCAAACCGATGCACCAAATGCAATGGCAAGGGCACACGGAGTGCCCAAGTCCTTCTCTCTCAAATCCCACCAAAGCAACTAATGCTAGGGAGGGAAAAGAGAGGAAGAACAAGAAGGAGAACACCAAGAACTCCGAGATCTAGATCCAATGGGTTCCCCTCACATAGAGGAGAAAGTGATTGGTGGAAATGTGGATATAGATCTCCTCTCTCTTTTCCCTCAAAAACTAGCAAGAATCCATGGAGGGAATGAGAGTTAGCAAGCTTGAAGAAGTTCAACAATGGGGGAAGAACACGAGCTCAAAGGATAAGGTTCATTGGGGAAGAAGACCCCCTTTTATAGGAGGGGGAAAATCCAACCATTAAGTGCTCAGCCCGCACACGAGCGGTACTACCGCTCCACGAGCGGTACTACCGCTCGGGCGGAAGAAGCAGTGAAAAGGAGTAACAAAATAAGAACCTTGGGGCGGTAGTACCGCCGATAAGCGGTACTACTGCTCACCCCAGCGGTACTACCGCTGGAGGAGCAGAACACGGGACAAAAGGAGGCAGGACAGAGCAGAGTATGGTGGCAGTAGTGCAGTAGCGGTACTACCGCTCGACCGGAGCGGTACTACCGCTTATAGGCGGAACTACCGTGCCTTACTGCCGCGCGGCTACCGCTGAACCCGACACGAAAAGAGCAGGCCCAAAATCGAGGCGGTAGTAGAGCGGTACTACCGCTTGACGCTACAAGCGGTACTACCGCTGCCACCGCGATACTACCACAGGGAGAAAAACAGAACTGCCAAAACTTCTTCATATGAGCTCCGAATTGAGCAAACTCAAGCTTGTTGGATACAAGACGACGAGTAGCATCAAAACAGCGAAGAGGCAGTGGAGGTATGTGTAACACCCCGCATGTAACTTGCCATATTCGTAACTCCGACTCTTGCCATTTCGGCTATGTGATATGTTTTTCCCTCCATTGTCGGGTTTTGTCTTTCGTTTTGCATTTTGTCATGTCATGCATTTTCATATCATGTCTTCATGTGCATTGCATTCGCATACGTGTTCGTCTCATGCATCCGAGCATTTTCCCCGTTGTCCGTTTTCCAATCCGGCGCTCCTATCTCCTCCGGTGCACCCCTCTAGTTTTCTTTCGTGTGCGTGTGTCAAACTTTCTCGGAATGGACCGAGGCTTGTCAAGTGGTCTTAATATACCACCCGGAGACTACCGGTCAAGTTTCGTTCCATTCGGAGGTCGTTTGGTACTCCAACGGTTAACCGGGCATCCGCAAAGTCCATTTGAGTGTCCAGCAAAAACCCCCTCCAAAACAAGCCCAAAGCCCACCAAACTCTCTTCCATACTCTAGGTCGTTCGATCACGATCGTGTGGGCGAAAACCGCACCTCATTTGGAGCCTCCTAGCTCCCTCTACCTATAAATGAGTGGGCATCCCGAAAAACGAAATCTCCGACGAAACCCTAACCCTCTCCCTCCGCGCCGCGCCGGACGCGTCCGCTCCGGCCGGACAATGCCCGCCGCGCGCCCGGCCAACCGGAGCGCGCCACGTCACCCGCGCCGCCGCCGAAGCCCGCAGGCCCTTCGCCGGCCCCCGCGGCCCGCCGCCTCCCCGCGGGCCCGCGTGCCGCCCCGCGCCCGCCGCCGGACCCGCGCGCCGCCGGGTCCCATCGCCGCCGCGCCGGGCGAGCTCGTCGCCGGCCGCCGCCGCCATCCGCCCCGCGCCTCCGGCCACCGGCGCCGCCGCCCGCCGTCCTCTCCTCCCTCCGGCCGCCGCCCCGCCTCGCCTTCCTCTCCAGCATCGCCGGCGGGCAAGGCCCGAGCCGAGCTCTCTCCCATCGCTCGATCCAGATCCAGCTACAGTACGCGTTGACTTCCCTCGCCCGTTTTTTTCTCCAAGTCCTGGAAACTCTACAGCAACTTGCTCTGTTCCCGATGCTATAACTCTGTGCATATAGCTCCGATTCACACGTGTAATATGTAAAATTGTTCGTCTTGTGATGCTCTTCATTTTGTTAAATTGCACCATGTTCATTAGAGGTCATCTTGATGCCCAAATCTTCGTTGGAAGAGGGCTAGTTGCTGTTAATCTCTGGTTCTTATCAGAACTTGGAGATTTGTCATTTTTGTATCTTTTATTCTGTGCATCTTTTGAGCATGAGCTCTACATATGTTTTGAAGTATGCCATGCCATATTTCCAGTGGTATAGTCCATGTATTTTTGTGATCTCTGTGGTGACTATCACAAGCATGCAAAGTAGGCCCCATAATATTTCTGATTTCAGGGACTTGGTGATTTCTCCAAGTCCTTGTCTGCTGTAATTTTGTTGCCATGTAAACTTGATGCTACAGAGAGATCCATGCATATTTTGGAGATGTTCAGTAAGGATGTTTTGTAGATATAGTTGTACTTGGTTCATTCCTGCAATTGTTTGCAATTTTAGAGTACCATAGCATCACTCAATCTTGCTCTACTTTTGCTATAAAATATTTCTGGCAGATTCTTAACATGATATGCATTTTTGCCAAGCTTATTGTAGTTGATCCATACATGCTATGCAATTGTTCTTGCCATGGATAGCTTCATAAACATGCCATCTTGCTGTAGGTATGCTTGGTTTGTCATGCATTGCTCTGTAGTGAGTGCATCAAGCTCACAAAGAGGCCTATATATTAATATTTCTGCCATGCTCTGTTTTCTGCTAAGTCTGAAACCTGATAACGAAACTTGCTATGTTTACATGCTTGCCATCATATCTTCTGGTCCTTTTTGGCTTATGGTCAGTAAGGTACTTTTGTCATGTGCATTTAGTAGAACACTACCATGCCTTGTTTTGCTATGTTAAGTTCCTGTAGCATGTTGATTTCGTGCTCTGAACATTGCTACCTGATGCTGTTTTCTGCCATGTCCAGTTTTTCACTAAGTCTGTGAACCTGTAATCTTTTGCACTTTTGCCATACTTGTTTGAGCTTGATATGTTGTGAACTAGCCGTAGCTCAGTGTTCATCTTTTGTCAAGCATCTCCTGTAGATTACTGCCGTATGCTTTGTTTCTATGTTGGGGTGCTGTAGCATTGTTACTTGTTGTATTTTAAGTGCTATCTTGCTGTTTATCGCAGATTAGTGTCATTCTTGTTTTGCTTGCCATTTGCAAACCGTGCATCCGATTCCGGTGATCTTTATATCGATTTCGACCGAAATCATCTCATCTTTCCAGTGGCATGCTTGGTTTGCCAAGTTACTGCCATGTTCATCATTTTCCTTCCGGAGCACGCATATGCATCGCATATCATATCTGGCATATCATTCATGTTTTGCATCATGTTGCTTGCGCATTTCTCGTTGTTGATTGTGGTTCCATTTGTTGGTGTTCTTGTCTTGGGTAGAGCCAGGAGACGAGTTCGTGAACGAGGAACCTGTCGAGTACGCTTACGAGGATCAAGCTTTCGACAACTCTGAGAATCTTGCAGGCAAGATGACCACCCCTCGAAATCACTTCTATCTTTGCTATGCTAGTTGTTCGCTCTATTGCCATGCTCCGCTACCTAGCACTTGCTATATCATGTCTCCCATTTTAGCCATGTCAGCTCTAACCATCCTTTCCTAGCAAACCGTTGTTTGGCTATGTTACCGCTTTTGCTCAGCCCCTCTTATAGGGTTGCTAGTTGCAGGTGAAGTTGAAGTTTGTTCCATGTCGGAACATGGATATGTTGGGATATCACAATATCTCTTATTTAATTAATGCATCTATATATTTTGGTAAAGGGTGGAAGGCTCGGCCTTATGCCTAGTGTTTTGTTCCACTCTTTCCGCCCTAGTTACTGTTATACCGGGATTATGTTCCTTGAGTTTGTGTTCCTTACGCGGTCGGGTGATTTATGGGACCCCCTTGACAGTTCGCCTTGAATAAAACTCCTCCAGCAAGGCCCAACCTTGGTTTTACCATTTGCGACCTATACCTTTTCCCCCGGGTTTTCTAGAGCCCGAGGGTCATCTTTATTTTAAACCCCCGGGCCAGTGTTCCTCTGAGTGCTGGTCCAAACTAGAGCCACTTGCAGCGCCACCTTGGGGAAACTCGAGGATTGGTTTTAGCTGTACGTAGTGTTCATCCGGTGTGCCCTGAGAACGAGATATGTGCAGCTCCTATCGGGATTTGTCGGCACATTCGGGCAGCTTTGCTGGACTTGTTTTACCATTGTCGAGATGTCTTGTAAACCGGGATTCCGAGACTGATCGGGTCTTTCCGGGAGAAGGTTTATCCTTCGTTGACCGTGTGAGCTTATGATGGGCTAAGTTGGGACACCCCTGCAGGGTATTATCTTTCGAAAGCCGTGCCCGCGGTTATGAGGCAGATGGGAATTTGTTAATGTCCGGTTGTAGATAACTTGCCACTTGACCCAATTAAAATACACCAAGTGCGTGTGTAGCCGTGATGGTCTCTTCTCGGCGGAGTCCGGGAAGTGAACACGGTCTGTGTTATGTATGACGTAAGTAGGTGTTCAGGACCTCTTCTTGGTCATTGCTAGATCATGTCCGTTCCTTTGCTTCTCTTCTCGCTCTCATTTGCGCAAGTTAGCCACCATATATGCTTTTGCCGCTGCAGCTCCACCTCTTTGCACCATTCCCCCCTTTAAGCTTAAATAGTCTTGATCTCGCGGGTGTGAGATTGCTGAGTCCCCGTGACTCACAGATTCTACCAAAACAGTTGCAGGTGCCGACGATGCCAGTGCAGATGATGGCGTCGATCTCAAGTGGGAGTTCGACGAGGAACGTGGTCGTTACTATGTGTCTTTTCCTGATGATCAGTAGTGGAGCCCAGTTGGGACGATCGGGGATCTAGCATTTGGGGTTGTCTTATTTTCATCTGGATTTTGACCGTAGCCGGTCTTTATGATTGTATTTTGGATGATGTATGATGATATTTATGTATTGTGTGAAGTGGCGATTGTAAGCCAACTCTTTATCCCATTCTTGTTCATTACATGGGATTGTGTGAAGATGACCCTTCTTGCGACAAAACCACTATGCGGTTATGCCTCTAAGTCGTGCCTCGACACGTGGGAGATATAGCCGCATCGTGGGTGTTACAGTATGCCTAATATATAGAGGAGAGAAAACTCCAACCGAGAAGAACCGGCAAAACCTCCAACATCGAAAACATCATAGAATATGCATGTTAACTCCGTTTTCGATGAACTCGAGCTTGTCATGAAGATGATCAAAAGCTCCAAATCTCACAAGGAGAAAAACCAAACAAGAACCAATAAAGATGATGCAAGGATGCAATGGTTTGAGCTCTCTACGAATGATACGATCAATCTACTCATCGAGAGCCCCCCTTGATAGTACGGCAATCGATCCTATAACCCGGTCTCCCAACTACCATCATGAGACCGGTAAAATAGAAAACCTATCAAGAGCAAACCTTTGCCTTGCACATGGTCCGCTTGAGCTAGATGATGACGATCTTGACTCCCTCAAGATGGACCAACTTTCTTGATTGCGTTGGCTCGATGAAGACTAGTTGATTGCTCCCCCATACTCCACTATGGGTGAGCCACCCTTCCGCACATCTTCACAAGTCCATTGTCACCACAATGGCTTCAAGCATTTGATCTCTTCGTGATGCTTTACTTGAACTTGCCCGCTTCACTTGAACTTGCACACCGCAACCTAACCCCACAAAGAACTCTCACGAAGACCATGGGTTAGTACACAAAGCGTAATTGACAATGCTTACCATACCATGGGATCGCTTGATCCCTCGGTACATCTTGTGCGCTTTGTGTGTTGATCAACTTGATTCACTCTTGACTTAGTCTTGATCAACCTTGACTCTTTCCAACTCTCTTCATTTGGATGATGTCTTGAAGGTAAACATGAATGATCACACAATCTTCTTCTTCAAGACATGCTTGCAATAAGCTCAACTCTCACATGACCAATCTTTGGATAATTCCTTAATAACACCTTGGTCACCACATAAACTCCTTGAAACCAACACATGGACTTCAAGAAATGCCTATGGACAAATCCTTCAAATATAACTCAAAGCAACCATTAGTCCATAGAGATTGTCATCAATTACCAAAACCGAACATGGGGGCACCGCATGTTCTTTATACTCTACCCTCGAAAACTGTTGTGATCCTCTATACTTGTGGGTTATCACCTATCCAAGGTGGTGTCGACTTACTAGCCAGTCAACAAACGATTCTATCTACCAGCCGTTGGATTGACATCCAACATCTGTCGTGTACCTTCTATCTCTTGTCTTCTTCTTCCTCCAGCCACCCAAACCAAACCACCTCGTCGGCTCCGCCTGCTCCCGCCTCCCATGGCTGGCTGCGCCTCCGCCGCCGTACCGTACGTACCCTCCAACATTGGCCAGTCCCTCCCTCTATTCCCCCACACGTCCTGTTATTCTCCGGTGACGTCAGCCCCAATATGCACCCGCACCCGAACCAGTCAACCCTCGTACTCCCCTCCGCCTGCGACTGGACCGGCGCATCTTCCACGGCTCCTGTTCGTTCCGTCCGAGGCCTCGCCGTTGTCCTCCGCCTTGCGGCCTTGGTTCGCTCGCCGTGCGCGGTGCGCCGCCCTCTTGCGTTGTCAACGTCGTCAACAACCGAGAGGAACAAGGAGATGATTGTACGTGGAGAGGATGACAGTAGGGACCCACCAGCGTCATGGCAGTACACAAGCAAGTGCCTCTATATTACAAGCCCAAAAATATGGTTCCTCCTAATGGTTGGACATCTGGGGCTCACGCCATTGTCAACGTAGTCAATAAACGAGAGAATTACACTACGAGCGGCTAACACCAGGGACCCAGCAGGTCGCGCTGTTTTTTTAGGAACAAGCAGTTGTTATTTATACTAGTTTTAGCGACGGATCGGGGTAACAACGGGGCTGTGCGGGGGCTGTGGTCCGTCTAGCCAGGGTTTTATTTATGTTTACCACATCATGAGCCCAGTATTGTTTTTTTTCTTGCTAAAAATGGATAGCCCAGTTCTATTTTTTTAAAGAAATACCCAAACTAGGCCTACTTGCTTTATCAGCCCTGCTGGGCTGCAAATCTTTCAAGACGAGGAGAGTTTCATTCGGTTTGCCCAGAAATGGGCTATACATTTTTAAAACACATCAAACCGGGAATTAGTTTCAATTTTTTTCATTACAAGATTTTAAATTCCATTGATTTTTATGCGTGGACAATTATTTGGATTTTATATTTATATAAATTATTTTTCAAAATAGTTTGAATGTGAATCGATATTTCGGGATTAAAAACAGTTGACCGCACCAAAATATGCAAAAAATTCGTATACTTTTTAACTGTGGCCACAATATGGGGTGTAATGCTAACAAAAAGAAGATGGGCTCCCAAAAAAATCTTAAGAATTAGCAAATGGGTTGTACATTATTAGAAATAATGCACATGAGAGCAGTGACTGTTGGATGTCCATCCAACGGCTGTCGTGCTTCTTCAATCTCTGCTTTTCCTGCTCCAGCCGCTCAAACAAGCGCCGACGGGACTGCCTGCTCCCTCCTCCCGCGGCCGGCTATGCTGCCGCGCAGGCCTCACCGCCCCACCGTACTCCCATCGCTGGCCTAGCCATCCCTCTACTCACCCACACCTGTTGTTATTCTTCGGCGATGGCAGACGAACCAATAAACCCTCGTACAGTCGTACTCCCCTCCGCGTGGGAAACAACTGCCGAGTCTTCCCTGCCTCCATGTCGTTCCCTTCCTAGGCCTCGCCGTCGTCCACCCCCCTGGTGCTCTCGGCGCGGCCTGGTCAACGTGGTCAACGACCGACATGCATCTGAAGTGGACTGTATGTGGAGAGGCTGACAGCTGGGTCCACGGCCGCACGCAAGGAAATGCCTCCTTATTACGCGCAAAATAATGATTCCTCCACCTGACAGCTAGGACCCACGGGAAGGGCTTCTGTATTTCGCGGAAAAACTTTCCCCCCGCTGACAGGTCGGACCCACCAGCTATATCTTCGCACGCAAGGAAGTGCCTCCTTATGACGCACAAAAAATGAATACCCCCTGCTAGCTGGGACCCACCATAGTGGGTGGCTGACTTGTGGGCCTACTAAGTTGACGGGGACAGAGGGCTTTGTCAACTTAGTCAATATGAACGATTCTAGCTCCAGTGACCGTACGATGTCCATCCAACGGCCATAGTGCTTCTTCAACCTCTGGTCTTCTTGCTCCAGCCGCCCAAAGCAGCGCCGGTCATGCCGCCTGCTCCTGCCTCCCGTGGCCGTCTATGCTGCCGCGGAGGCCTCACCGCCCCCATACTACTCCCACCGCTGGCCAGGCCATCCCTCCACTCACCCACACCCCCTGTTATTCTGCGGCGACGGCAGCCTCACACCGCAACCGAACCAGTGAACCCTCGTACTCCTCTCCGCGTGGGCATCCACTGCCGCGTCTTCCCCGGCTTCACGTCGTCCCCTTCCTAGGCCTCGCCGTCGTCCACTGCCTTGGCGCTCTCGGCACGGCGTGGTCAATGTGGTCAACGACCGACTTCCATCGGAAGAGTAATGTACGTGGAGAGGCTGACAGCTGGGTCCACGGTCGCAGCTGGGTCCACGGCCACAGCCCAGTTTTTTTGTGATTTGCCAAGTAAGTCACTTTGTCAGGCCTGTTGGGCTGCAAATCTTACAGGACAAGGAGAGCTTCATTCGGCTGGCCGAGAAAATGGCCTATCAGTAATGAGAAATGGGTTGTACATTTTTAAAACACATCAAACCGGCAATTAGTTTCAAATTTCCTTTTTTTCATTTCGAGATTTTAAATTGCATTTGATTTTTATGGATGGACAATTTGTTGGATTTTATATTGATATACATTTATTTTTAAAACCAGTTTGAATGTGACTCGAAATTTCGGGATTAAAAACAGTTCGGACCGCACCGAAATATGCAAAATTTCGTATAATTTTTTAACCGTGGCCACAATATGGGCTGTAATGCTAACAAAAAGAATATGGGCTCCAAAAAAACCTTAAGAATTAGCAAATGGGCTGTAAATTATTAGAAATAATGGCAGATGGGTTGTATGATGTTTTCCACAGATTTGAGGCTTTCCTAAAAAAAGGTTGACGCACAAGCAGTGACTGTTGCATTTCCATCCAACGGTCGTCGTGCTTCTTCAATCTCTGCTCTTCTTGCTCCAGCCGCTCAAATAAGCGCCGACGGGACTGCCTGCTCCCTCCTCCCCGCTGCCGCGCAGGCCTCACCGCCCCACCGTACTCCCATCGCTGGCCTAGCCATCCCTCTACTCAACCACACCTGCTGTTATTCTCTGGCGACGGCAGACAAATCAGTAAACCCTCGTACAGTCGTACTCCCCTCCACATGGGAAGCAACTGCCGAGTCTTCCCTGCCTCCGTGTCGTTCCCTTCCTAGGCCTCACCATCGTCCACCGCCCTGGTGCTCTCGGCGCGGCCTGGTCAACGTGGTCAACACCCGACATGCATCTGAAATGGACTGTACGTGGAGAGGCTGATAGCTGGGTCCATGGCCGCACGCAAGGAAGTGCCTCCTTATTACGCGCAAAATAATGATTCCTCCACCTGACATCTGGGACCCACCGAAAGGGCCTCTGTATTTCGCAAAAAAAACATTACCGCCGCTGACAGCTTGGACCCATCAGCTATATCTTTGCACGCAAGGAAGTGCCTCCTTATTACGCACAAAAAAATGAATACTCCCCCTGCTAGCTGGGACCCAGTATAGTGGCAGGCTGACTTGTGGGCCTACTAAGTTGACGGGGACGGAGGGCTTTGTAAACTTAGTCAATATGCACGATTCTAGCTCCATTGACCGTACGATGTCCATCCAACGGCCGTAGTACTTCTTCAACCTCTGGTCTTCTTGCGCCAGCCACCCAAACCAGTGCCGGTCGTGCCTCGTGCTCCTGCCTCCCGTGGCCGGCTGCGATGCGGCAGAGGCCTCACCGCCCCCTACTACTCCCACCACTGGCCAGGCCATCCCTCTACTCACCCACACCCCCTGTTATTCTGCGGCGACGGCAGCCTCACACCGCAGCGAACCAGTGAACCCTCATACTCCTCTACGCGTGGGCATCCACTGCCGCGTCTTCCCCGGCTCCACGTCGTCCCCTTCCTAGGCCTCGCCGTCGTCCACCGCCCTGGTGCTCTCGGCGCGGTGTGGTCAACGTGGTCAAGGAACGGCTTCCATCGGACGTGGACCGTATGTGGAGAGGCTGGCAGCTGGGTCCACGGCCGCAGGAAGGAAGTGCCTCCTTATTACGTGCAAAATAATTATTCCTCCACCTGACAGCGGGGACCCACCAGACGGGCCACCGTATTTCACAGAAAAAAACGTTTCCCCCTAACTGCTGGGACCCACCAGCTACATCTTCGCACGGAAGGAAGTCCGTCCGGGCAAAAATAAAAAAACGATTCGCCCCCCTGACCGCTGGGACCCACCAGCTATATCTTCGCACGCAAGGAAGTGCCTAACAGTCGGGACCCACCTGGTCCAAGCGTACGTAGCGTTGTCATTCTGGTCGCGAACGTGTACGTACATACTGGTCGATGTAGACGCGCACACGTGTCGTAGTAGAGGCGCGCACGTAGCATGTACACGTATGTACAGCGGCCAGGTTGCAAGAAAGAAAATACGGCCACGTACGTACATACGTCGTCGTGTTCATCGGGAGGGCTTGGACGGAACAGCCGATGGAAACGAGGCCTGGCGTACCGCAGAACAGAGGAAACAGCCTTGTGTTCGACCGACCACGTTCGAAACGGGATCCTGTTCATCGAGAGGGGTCTGGCGTACCGCAAAACGGAGGAAACGGACCTCCTACGGTCGAAACGGGGGTCCTGTTGATCGGGGGGTGTGGCGTACCGCAAAACAAAGGAAACGGACTTGTGTTGGAGCGCTACGGTCGAAACGGGGCCCCTGTTCATCGGGAGGGGTGTGGCGTACCGCAAAACGGGACTCCACGGGATACTGTTCATCTCCACCGTCGACCCCTTCCAGCCTCCACGGGCTACTGTTCATCCACCGTCGACCTCCTCCAGCCTCCACCTGCGACTGTTCATCCACGGGCTCCTGTTCATCCAGCCTCCACCGCGCGCTACTCCACCGGCTACTGTTCAACCAGCCCTCTCCATGGGCTCCTGTTCAACCACCCCTCCACGGGCTACTGTTCATCCAGACCTCCACCGTCTACTGTTCATCCTGCCCTCCATGGGGTCCTGTTCATCCAGCCCCAACCGGCTCGAACGATCGGGGTCCTGTTCATCCACCCCCACCGGGAACTGTTCATCCAAACCCCCCAGCAATGCTCACTGTTCATCCAGAGGCAACGCCACGGGGTCCTGTTCATCCACCCCCACCGGGAACTGTTCATCCAAACCCCCCCAGCAACGCTCACTGTTCATCCAGAGGCAGCATCGATCGGCTTCAGTTAGCAGCAGTAGCGAAGGAATCGCTCGATCGGGTTGAGTTAACAGCCATCGATCGATCGCTCGGGTTCAGTAACGTATAGCCTGTAGTGCAATCTCTCGGGTTCAGTTAGAGCCCAACGTCTTGCACACACGCGCGTACGTACGAGAGAAACGCGGATCGCTCGGCCCCTGACCACCCACCGTAACCGGGGACTCCCCGATATTTTCCGCGCCCTCGCTTCTACCACGATTTTTTCCATCATGGACGGCCCAAAGAATGTCATGCAGCTGCGTCTCCGGCCCGCCCAGGATGAAAAGCCCATTTTTTGTCATAGAAGTAGGACCCCGCCACATCTATGATGATACCGGGTTTTGTCACAATTATCGTCATAGAAGTGTCATAAGTATGACAGAAAAAATTTCGTTCGGCCCAAAATGTCACGGATGTGTCTTTTTTTTGTAGTGTATAAAGGAGCAAGGGGGGAGGCCGGCCGGCCCTAGGGCGCGCCAAGGATGGGAGGAATCCTCCTCCTAGTAGGAGTGGGATTCCTCCTTTCCTAGTCCTACTAGGAAGGGGGAGGAAGGAGTAGGAGAGGGAAAGGAAAAAGGGGGGCGCCGCCCCCTCCTAGTCCAATTCGGACTCAAGGGGGAGGAGGCGTGCGGCCTGCCCTGGCCGCCCCTCTCTCTCTCCACTAAGGCCCATCTTGGCCCACTAGTTCCCGGGGGGGTTCCGGTAACCCTCCGGTTTTCTCCGAAATCACCCGGAACACTTCCGGTGTCCGAATATAGCCGTCCAATATGTCAATCTTTATGTCTCGGCCATTTCGAGACTCCTCGTCATGTCCGTGATCATATCCGGGACTCCGAACAACCTTCGGTACATCAAAACACATAAACTCATAATACCGATCGTCACCGGACGTTAAGCGTGTGGACCCTACGGGTTCGAGAACTATGTAGACATGACCGAGACACGTCTCTGATCAATAACCAATAGCGGAACCTGGATGCTCATATTGGCTCCCACATATTCTACGAAGATCTTTATCGGTCAAACCGCATAACAACATACGTTGTTCCCTTTGTCATCGGTATGTTACTTGCCCGAGATTCGATCGTCGGTATCACAATACCTAGTTCAATCTCGTTACCAGCAAGTCTCTGTACTCGTTCCTTAATGCATCATCCCGCAACTAACTCATTAGTCACATTGCTTGCAAGGCTTATAGTGATGTGCATTACCGAGACGGTCCAGAGATACCTCTCCGACAATTGGAGTGAAAAATCCTAATCTCGATCTATGCCAACTCAACAAACACCATCGAAGCACCTGTAGAGCATCTTTATAATCACCTAGTTACGTTGTGACGTTTGATAGCACACAAAGTGTTCCTCCGATATTCGGGAGTTGCATAATCTCATAGTCATAGGAACATGTATAAGTCATGAAGAAAGCAATAGCAACATACTAAACGATCAAGTGCTAAGCTAACGGAATGGGTCAAGTCAATCACATCATTCTCTAATGATGTGATCCCGTTCATCAAATGACAACTCATGTCTATGGCTAGGAAACTTAACCATCTTTGATGAACGAGCTAGTCAAGTAGAGGCATACTAGTGACACTCTGTTTGTCTATGTATTCACACATGTACTAAGTTTCTGGTTAATACAATTCTAGCATGAATAATAAACATTTATCATGATATAAGGAAATATAAATAACAACTTTATCATTGCCTCTAGGGCATATTTCCTTCAGTCTCCCACTTGCACTAGAGTCAATAATCTAGATTACATAGTAATGATTCTAACACCCATGGAGTCTTGGTGCTGATCATGTTTTGCTCGTGAGAGAGGCTTAGTCAACGGGTCTGCAACATTCAGATCCGTATGTATCTTGCAAATCTCTATGTCTCCCTCCTTGTCTTGATCACGGATGGAATTGAAGCGTCTCTTGATGTGCTTGGTTCTCTTGTGAAATCTGGATTCCTTTGCCAAGGCAATTGCACTAGCATTGTCACAAAAGATTTTCATTGGCCCCGATGCACTAGGTATGACACCTAGATCGGATATGAACTCCTTCATCCAGACTCCTTCATTTGCTGCTTCCGAAGCAGCTATGTACTCCGCTTCACACGTAGATCCTGCCACGACGCTTTGCTTAGAACTGCACCAACTGATAGCTCCACCGTTCAATATAAATACGTATCCGGCTTGTGACTTAGAGTCATCCGGATCAGTGTCAAAGCTTGCATCGACGTAACCATTTACGATGAGCTCTTTGTCACCTCCATAAACGAGAAACATATCCTTAGTCCTTTTCAGGTATTTTAAGATGTTCTTGACCGCTGTCCAGTGATCCACTCC
This sequence comes from Triticum aestivum, assembly GCF_018294505.1. Taxonomy (NCBI): domain Eukaryota; kingdom Viridiplantae; phylum Streptophyta; class Magnoliopsida; order Poales; family Poaceae; genus Triticum; species Triticum aestivum. The sequence goes on along the minus strand of NC_057808.1, from coordinate 308,330,741 downwards.
TGGATTACTTTGGTACCTCCCTGCTAAACTAATAGCAAGGCACACATCAGGTCTGGTACACAGCATTGCATACATGATAGAGCCTATGGCTGAAGCATATGGAACAACTTTCATTTTCTCTCTATCTTCTGCAGTGGTCGAGCATTGAGTCTGACTCAACTTCACACCTTGTAACACAGGCAAGAACCCTTTCTTTGCTTGATCCATTTTGAACTTCTTCAAAACTTTATCAAGGTATGTGCTTTGTGAAAGTCCAATTAAGCGTCTTGATCTATCTCTATAGATCTTGATGCCCAATATATAAGCAGCTTCACCGAGGTCTTTCATTGAAAAACTCTTGTTCAAGTATCCTTTTATGCTATTGTAACGCCCACAATGCGGCTATATCTCTCACGTGTCGAGGCACGACTTAGAGGCATAACCGCATTGTAGATTTTGTCGCAAGAAGGGTCATCTTCACACAATCCCATGTAATGAACAAGAATGGGATAAAGAGTTGGCTTACAATCGCCACTTCACACAAAACATAAATACATCATTCAAAGTACACACATAGTCCGACTACGGACAACCAAATGAAAAAGAAGATAACCCCAAATGCTAGATCCCCGATCGTCCCAACTGGGCTCCACTACTGATCATCAGGAAACGAAACATAGTAACAACCAAGTTCCTCGTTGAACTCCCACTTGAGCTCGGTTGCGTCACCTGCACTGGTATCGTCGGCACCTGCAACTGTTTGGAAGTATCTGGTGAGTCACGAGGACTCAGCAATCTCACACCCGCGAGATCAAGACTATTTAAGCTTATGGGTAGGATGGGGGTAATGAGGTGGAGCTGCAGCAAGCACTAAGCAAATATGGCGGCTAACATACGCAAATAAGAGCGAGAAGAGAAGCAACGCAACGGTCGAGAAGCTAGAAGTGATCAAGAAGTGGTCTTGAAACTACTTACGTTCATACATAACCCAAACCGTGTTCACTTCCCGGACTCCGCCGAAAAGAGACCATCACGGCTACACACGCGGTTGATGTATTTTAATTAAGTCAAGTGTCAAGTTCTCTACAACCGGACATTAACAAATTCCCATCTGCCACATAACCGCGGGCACGGCTCTCAAAAGTTTATACCCTGCAGGGGTGTCCCAACTTAGCCCATCACAAGCTCTGACGGTCAACGAAGGATATTCCTTCTCCCGGGAAGACCCGATCTGTAACGCCCGGATAATCATGCTACAGTAATCTCACGTTAATGATGGCACGTCACCTCTGTCACTGTAATTAATCTCGGGTTAATTCAAAACCGTTTCAAATTTAAATCCTAAATAAGTCAAACGACAAAAGTTTTCAAATATTAAAATAAAAAATTTCGGGAGATGCCATATTTTGCATAAGTAAATATGGTGTGGTAAACACATTTTTATAAAATGCCTAAATAGTTTAAATTGAAATAAAACAGAAAAGCAAATAAATAAAAGAAAAGAAATTACAAAAAAAAGAACAAAAAAAACAAAAGGAGGAGCCGCCCCCCACTGGACCCTGGCCCAACTGGGCCAAACCCCAGGCCCAGCCGGCCGGCCACCCACCACCACCGACACCTTATCCACTCCCCCACTCACCACCGACACCTCCACCCACTCCCCCCCCCCCGAAAAATCCCCCTCCTCTGCCTCCCCCGATCTGGATCGGGAGGAGACCACTGCCGTCGCCCGCCGCCGCCAGGAGCACGCGCCGCCTCGCCCTCGCCGGAGCACTTCCCCGCCGGCCTGCTTCCCCCTCTCCACCTCGCCGGAACGTCGTCCCCGTCACCCTCCTCGACCCCCGCTGCCTAACCCCTACGGCCACCGTGAGCCTCCTCCCTTCCCCTCTCTATTGCCGGCACCAGCGACCTCCCGTGGCCATGCCCCAAACGCGCTCACCCCGGGCCACCCTGCTCTGCCGTGGCCGTCCCATCCCGCGTGCTCCCGCCGAACTTGTTGCCGCCCCGTGGCCGCGTCCTCCTCCCCGCGTCGCGACTGTACCGACGTCCCGCGCGCGCCCACCGTGGCCGGGTCCTCGCACGCACGCCCTGCCTCGCTCCGGGGACGCGCTCGTCGCGCCCGAAGTTCTTCTCCCCCTGCGCCTGCTCCACTCCCTCCTCTCTTTCTCCCCTGCGCTACCCCGCGTGTGCCCCCGCGAGCACCTGGCCGCGCGCCTCGCGTCGAGGCAACGCCTCGCCGGTGGCTTTGCCGTTGGTCGCTCGCGGCCCCGCACCTGTCGTCCACCCCCTCCTCCGTCCCGGTCGGCTGCCTTGGTCGGCGACCTCCTCCGTCCCGGCCGGCGTCCAGGGCTAGCTGGGCTGCGCCCACCCCTGGCCGGCGCCGTGCCCCGCCGTGGCCGCCAGCGCCCACGCCCGCGTGCCCCTGGGCGTGCGCCCGAACGGGGCGCGCCCGTAACCCGTCGCCCGTAACCCGTCGCCCGCACCCCTGTATGGCCTCTGTGCCACTGAACAGAGGGGCCCAGCCCCAGAACGAATTGAAAAAAAATGATTTAAAATATATATATATAATAATAAAAATAATTAATTAATTAATAAAAAATAATAAATATATAAATAAAACAAATAATAAAAATAAATTTAATTAATTAATTAATTAATTAACTAAATTAATTAATTAATTAACTAAATTAATTAAGTTAATTAATCCTGTTTAAATTAATCTAATTAGTTAGTTAATTTAATTAAGCAGTAGTTAATTAGCTAATAGCCCTGACAGGTGGGGCCCACCTGTCAGGTTGACCAGGTCAACGGTCAACATTGACTGCTGACGTCAGCATGACATCATGGTGATGTCATAAATCCAAATTTCGAATTAAATTAAATAATTAATTAAATTTCAGAAATTATTAAAATCTTTAGAAAATCATATCTTTTAATCCGTAACTCGGATGGAAATACTTTGTACATGAAAGTTGCTTAGAACAACGAGACGAATCCGGATACGCAACCCGTTCGTCCACCACACATCCCTAACCTATCGAACCTGCAACTTTTCACCTCCGGTTCATCTGTCCAAAAACGCGAAACACCGGGGATACTTTCTCGGATGTTTCCCCCTTCGCCGGTACCACCTACTGTCGCGTTAGGACACACCTAGCACCGCTCATTGTCATGTCACGCATCGTCATGCTTATGTTTGCATTGTATTTACTGTTTCTTCCCCCCTCTTCTCTCCGGTAGACTACGAGACCGACACTGCTGCTGCCCAGTTCGACTACGGAGTTGACGACCCCTCCTACTTGCCAGAGCAACCAGGCAAGCCCCCCCCCCCTTGATCACTAGATATCGCCTATTCTTCTCTATACTGCTTGCATTAGAGTAGTGTAGCATGTTACTGCTTTCCGATATCCTATCCTGATGCATAGCCTATCCTTGCTACTACTGTTGTTACCTTTACCTGCAATCCTACATGATTAGTATAGGATGCTAGTTTTCCATCAGTGGCCCTACATTCTTGTCCGTCTGCTGTGCTATACTATCGGGCCGTGATCACCTGGGCGGTGATCACGGGTATATACTTATATACTATATACATGACACATGTGATGACTAAAGTCGGGTCGGCTCGTAGGAGTACCCGCAAGTGGATCTTTGTGGCGGAGCGACAGGGCAGGTTGAGACCGCCTAGGTGAGAGGTGGTCCTGGCCCTGGTCGGCGTTCGCGGATACTTAACACGCTTAACGAGATCTTGGTATTTGATCTGAGTCTGGCCATTTGGTCTATACGCACTAACCATCTACGCGGGAGTAGTTATGGGTATCCCGGCGTCGTGGTATCAGCCGAAGCCTTCGTGACGTCAGCGACTGAGTGGCGCGCGCCGTGTTGGACCGCTTTGACGTAACCGCCGTGATCGTGTGGGTTGCTAGGTCTGCTCGCGGCCGCGTTCGCAACGTGCAGGTGTGCATAGGGCGATGGGCCCAGACCCCTGCGCGCATAGGGTTAGACCGGCGTGCTGACCTCTCTGTTGTGCTTAGGTAGGGCTGCGATGTGTTGATCTTCCGAGGCCGGGCATGACCCAGAAAAGTGTGTCCGGCCAAATGGGATCGAGCGTGTTGGGTTATGTGGTGCACCCCTGCAGGGAAGTTTATCTATTCGAATAGCCGTGTACCTCGGTAAAAGGACGACCCGGAGTTGTACCTTGACCTTATGACAACTAGAACCGGATACTGAATAAAATACACCCTTCCAAGTGCCAGATACAACCCGGTGATCGCTCTCTAACAGGGCGACGAGGAGGGGATCGCCGGGTAGGATTATGCTATGCGATGCTACTTGGAGGACTTCAATCTACTCTCTTCTACATGCTGCAAGATGGAGATGGCCAGAAGCGTAGTCTTCGACAGGACTAGCTATCCCCCTTTTTATTCTGGCATTCTGCAGTTCAGTCCACTGATATGCCCCTTTACACATATATCCATGCATATGTAGTGTAGCTCCTTGCTTGCGAGTACTTTGGATGAGTACTAACGGTTGCCTTTCTCCCCCTTTTTCCCCCTTTCCTTTCTACCTGGTTGCCGCAACCAGATGCTGGAGCCCAGGTGCCAGACGCCACCGTCGACGACGACTCCTACGACACTGGAGGTGCCTACTACTACGTGCAGGCCGCTGACGACGACCAGGAGTAGTTAGGAGGATCCCAGGCAGGAGGCCTGCGCCTCGTTCGATCTGTATCCCGGTTTGTGCTAGCCTTCTTAAGGCAAACTTGTTTAACTTATGTCTGTACTCAGATATTGTTGCTTCCGCTGACTCGTCTGTGATCGAGCACTTGTATTCGAGCCCTCGAGGCCCCTGGCTTGTATTATGATGCTTGTATGACTTATTTATGTTGTAGAGTTGTGTTGTGATATCTTCCCGTGAGTCCCTGATCTTGATCGTACACATTTGCGTGCATGATTAGTGTACGGTCAAATCGGGGGCGTCACACGATCAGTCTCGGAATCCCGGTTACAAGACTTTTCGACAATGGTAAAACAAGACCAGCAAAGCCACCCGATGTGCTGACAAATCCCGATAGGAGTCGCACGTATCTCGTTCTCAGGGCACACCGGATGGGCAAGACGTCGGGTTGGCATAGACCCTGGTTGCCCAGGGGGCACCGGACATCGCCCGGTTTGGACCAACACTCAGAGGAACACTGGCCCGGGGGTTAAAATAAAGACGACCCTTGAGTCTGCAGAACCCAAGGGAAAACGGCTTAGGTGGCAAATGTTAAAACCAAGGTTGGGCCTTGCTGGAGGAGTTTTATTCAAAGCGAACTGTTAAGGGAGTCCCATAAATCCCCAACCGCGTAAGGAACGCAAAATCAAGGAACATAACACCGGTATGACGGAAACTAGGGCGGCAAGAGTGGAACAAAACACCAGGCATAAGGCCGAGCCTTCCACCCTTTACTAAGTATATAGATGCGTTAATTAAATAAGAGATATTGTGATATCCCAACATATCCATGTTCCAACATGGAACAAACTTCATCTTCGCCTGCAACTAGCAACGCTATAAGAGGGGCTGAGCAAAAGCGGTAACATAGCCAAACAACGGTTTGCTAGGAAAGGTGGGTTAGAGGCTTGACATGGCAATATGGGAGGCATGATATAGCAAGTGGTAGGTAGCGCGGCATAGCAATAGAGCGAACAACTAGCAAGCAAAGATAGAAGTGATTTTGAGGGTATGGTCATCTTGCCTGAAATCCCGCAAGGAAGAAGAACGAGTCCATGAAGAAGACAAACGGACGAAGTCGAACAAATCCTCACAAACGCGACGTTATCGGAACTAACCAAAGAAGCAACACCGAAAAGAAGCAAACGACATGGTAAACAACCATCACATGAACATGGCATGATGCACAATCAAGTATGATGCATGTCCGGTTTAATGATTCATGGCATGGCAAATGCAACAAACAACACTACAAATTAAGTGGAGCTCAATATGCAACGAGTTGCATATTAACGAAACACCACATCAAATATTTAGTTCTCTCTCATTTATGTACCCAACAATATTAAATGTTGATTAACATGGCAATAGGTGAAGCATAAGTAAACTAACTATTTAGGCAAGTTTAAATGAGGCCGGAACAACAAACAACAATTCCGGAAAATTCTCATGTCCCTATTTTAGATTTGGTACTGTTCTGCCCTAAACACAATTTTAATGTTGTTAAACAGCAAAATGAAGTGCACCATGTTAAACTAGGCATTTTTCTACCCCCTTTACATATAAATTTTATTAAATTCGGAGCTACGGTTATTTAGTTATGAAATAAAGCATTTTAGCATGGCATTTAGCAAATTAATTGCAAACATCATTTTAAACATTTTAAACATGGATGACAGCAGCATATTATGAAACAAGATGAAATTCTAAGCATTTTATATATTTAAAGTTTTTACATATGGTGCATGGTTATTTAGTTATTAAATGCATGAACATGAAGGACTTTTCTGTAAAACAGCGTTCTCTGGATAATTAGGAAATTCGTCCTGGCAGGAAAAAAACATCACGGGCCGAAACTGGCTGGCGCAACAGTGCATAGTGGGGGCGTTGGATTTGATGCTCACCATGGGCCAACGGGCCAGAAGCGGAGAAGGCCTGGCGCTAGGCTGGAGGCGCGCTGGGAATTGGAGGCCGCTGGCCCAGGCGCTGGAGGCGCGGTCAACGCGAGCGCTCGGGGCAGAGCAACTCGATGCAGAAGAGGGGACTTGGCGCTGGAGCTTCAGGCGAAGCAGGGCGCGACAGCGGCAGCACGGGGGCGCGAAACAAAGGCAACGGCGGCGGCTGGCGACGGACTCGGCGTGACGACGGCGAACTTGGCGCGTACTCCGGCGAGGGCGGCGCGCGGGCGGAGCTGAAAGAGGCGGCGCATGGTGGTTTCCTGTACAGAGAGAGTCGAGAGGAAGTTGAGGACGCAGAGAAGAAAAGAAGGAAGGATGGAGGAGAAGGACGGTGCGCGAGGGACTGGCCTGGAGGTCGAGCTCAGGCGGTTCAGGGGCGAGAGGAGTCGGGCAGAGCCGGGCAGATCCGGCGGCAGGGACGGGAAGGACACACACGGCGGCTCCGGTCGCCGGCGGCCATGGCAACAGGGGTGAGCCCCGTTCGTTTCCTGGCAAATAAGAAGACACACGAGGAAGGGAGAGAGATTAGAGAAGGAAGGAGAGGGGAACAGGGGAGAGAAAGAGGAGACGGGCGGCACCTCATCTGCTGGGTTTGCCGGAGACGGTCGGCGGCTGGATCCGGTGGCTCTCGCCAGCGGGAGGCACGGTCGGGAGCTCCTCTCCCAAACCAAAACGAGCAAGGAGGTCGGCGAGCGCTGCTGGTCTTCGGGAAGAACGTGCGGAGGCGCACGGCTAGGAGAGCTCCGGGCGCGAGGGGCTTGAGGCCGCGGGGTCCTGGTGGCGCGGTTCCCGTTGGAGCTCGAGGGAGAGGGCGCCGCAAGGCGGCTGGCTGCGGTGTGGTTGGGTGGATGGATCGAGGGGAGACGGTGGTTGGCCCGGGATGGATCTGGGAGGATCCCAAGGTGGGAGGCGAGTGGGTGGATGGCTGGCGGCGGGGACGAGACTGATGGGACAAGCCTCCTAAAGATTAGGGTTGGACTAGTTTATATATAGCCTGTGGATTAGGTTAGGGACTAATCCGGTTCGTCCGATCGAAGTCGAGCGGTCGAGAATAAATAGGTTAGGTAGCCCAAATAAAAAACCGGAGATGTTTTATAGATGTTTGGGGATGAACTGAATACAACGGTGATGACTGAGCAGGTCAGGTTCGGGGAAGTCTCGGACGCGCGCGAGGGGGTCAGTGCATTGTGCAGAAAGGGCCAAACGGTCGGACAACAAAAGAACGGTTGGTCTGAGAAACGTCAACGGAGGCGAGGGTGAAGCGGCAACTACGAACGGATGCAAGTTTTATGAAAACATGTGAATGCAATGCACATGATGACATGATGAAATGCAACAAACAAATAAATCGCACGATGAAACTCGAAATACATGGAAGGCATCTGAAGTGTCGGTCTTGGGGCGTTACAGCTATCCAGAAATTCTGTATCATTTCCAATCAACAATATGTCATCCACATATAATATTAGAAATGCTACAGAGCTCCCACTCACTTTCTTGTATATACAGGCTTCTCCAAATGTCTGTATAAAACCATATGCTTTGATCACACTATCAAAACATTTATTCCAACTCCAAGATGCTTGCACCAGTCCATCAAAGGATCGCTGGAGCTTGCACACTTTGTTAGCATCCTTTGGATTGATAAAACCTTTGGGTTGCATCATATACAACTATTCTTCCAGAAATCCATTCAGGAATGCAGTCTTTACATCCATTTGCCAAATTTCATAATCATAAAATGCAGCAATTGCTAACATGATTCGGACAGACTTAAGCATCGCTACGGGTGAGAAGGTCTCATTGTAGTCAACTCCTTGAACTTGTCGAAAACCTTTCGCAACAAGTCAAGCTTTGTAGACAGTAACATTACCGTCAGCATCAGTCTTCTTCTTGAAGATCCATTTATTCTCTATGGCTTGCCGATCATCGGGCAAGTCAACCAAAGTCCACACTTTGTTCTCATACATGGATCCCATCTCAGATTTCATGGCCTCAAGCCATTTCGCGGAATCTGGGCTCATCATCGCTTCCTCATAGTTCGTAGGTTCGTCATGGTCAAGTAACATGACCTCCAGAACAGGATTACCGTACCACTCTAGTGCGGATCTGACTCAGGTTGACCTACGAGGTTCAGTAGTAACTTGATCTGAAGTTATATGATCATCATCATTAGCTTCCTCACTAATTGGTGTAGGAGTCATAGGAACTGATTTCTGTGATGAACTACTTTCCAATAAGGGAGCAGGTACAGTTACCTCATCAAATTATACTTTCCTCCCACTCACTTCTTTTGAGAGAAACTCCTTCTCTAGAAAGGATCCATTCTTAGCAACGAATGTCTTGCCTTTGGATCTGTGATAGAAGGTGTACCCAACAGTCTCATTTTGGTATCCTATGAAGACACATTTCTCCAATTTGGGTTCGAGCTTATCAGGTTGAAGCTTTTTCACATAAGCATCGCAGCCCCAAACTTTAAGAAATGACAACTTGGGTTTCTTGCCAAACCACAGTTCATAAGATGTCCTCTCAACGGATTTAGATGGTGCCCTATTTAACATGAATGCAGCCGTCTCTAAAGCATAACCCCAAAACGATAGCGGTAAATCAGTAAGAGACATCATAGATCGCACCATATTTAATAAAGTGCGGTTACGACGTTCGGACAGACCATTACGTTGTGGTGTTCCGGGTGGCGTGAGTTGCGAAACTATTCTGCATTGTTTCAAATGAAGACCAAACTCGTAACTCAAATATTCTCCTCCACGATCAGATCGTAGAAACTTTATTTTCTTGTTATGATGATTTTCCACTTCACTCTGAAATTCTTTGAACTTTTCAAATGTTTCAGACTTATGTTTCATCAAGTAGATATACCCATATCTGCTCAAATCATCTGTGAAGGTGAGAAAATAACGATACCCGCCGCGAGCCTCAATATTCATCGGACCACATACATTAGTATGTATGATTTCCAACAAATCTGTTGCTTGCTCCATTGTTCCGGAGAACGAAGTTTTAGTCATCTTGCCCATGAGGCATGGGTCGCAAGTACCAAGTGATTCATAATCAAGCGATTCCAAAAGTCCATCAGAATGGAGTTTCTTCATGCACTTTACACCAATATGACCCAAACGGCAGTGCCACAAATAGGTTGCACTATCATTATCAACTTTGTATCTTTTGGCTTCAATATTATGAATATGTGTGTCACTACTATCGAGATTCAACAAAAATAGACCACTCTTCAAGGGTGCATGATCATAAAATATATTACTCATATAAATAGAACAACCATTATTCTCAGATTTAAATGAATAACCGTCTCGCATCAAACAAGATCCAGATATAATGTTCATGCTCAATGCTGGCACCAAATAACAATTATTCAGGTCTAAAACTAACCCCGAAGGTAGATGTAGAGGTAGTGTGCCGACGGCGATCACATCGACTTTGGAACCATTTCCCACGTGCATCGTCACCTCGTCCTTAGCCAATCTTCGCTTAATCTGTAGTCCCTGTTTTGAGTTGCAAATATTAGCAACAGAACCAGTATCAAATACCCAGGCACTACTGCGAGCATTAGTAAGGTACACATCAATAACATGTATATCACATATACCTTTGTTCACCTTGCCATCCTTCTTATCCGCCAAATACTTGGGGCAGTTCCGCTTCTAGTGACCAGTCCCTTTGTAGTAGAAGCACTCAGTCTCAGGCTTAGGTCCAGACTTGGGCTTCTTCACTTGAGCAGCAACTTGCTTGTCGTTCTTCTTGAAGTTCCCCTTCTTCCCTTTACCCTTTTTCTTGAAACTGGTGGTCTTGTTGACCATCAACACTTGATGCTCCTTCTTGATTTCTACCTCCGCGGCCTTTAGCATTGCGAAGAGCTCGGGAATTGTCTTGTTCATCCCTTGCATATTATAGTTCATCATGAAGCTCTTGTAGCTTGGTGGCAGTGATTGAAGAATTATGTCAATGACACTATCACCAGGAAGATTAACTCCCAGTTGAATCAAGTGATTGTTATACCCAGACATTTTGAGTATATGCTCACTGACAGAACTATTCTCCTCCATCTTGCAGCTGTAGAACTTATTGGATACTTCATATCTCTCAATCCGGGCATTTGATTGAAATATTAACTTCAACTCCTGGAACATCTCATATGCTCCGTGACGTTCAAAACGTCGTTGAAGTCTCAGTTCTAAGCCGTAAAGCATGGCACACTGAACTATCAAGTAGTCATCAGCTTTGCTCTGCCAGACGTTCACAACACCCGGTGTTGCTCCTGCAGTGGGTCTTGCACCTAGCGGTGCTTCCAGGACGCAATTCTTCTGTGCAACAATGAGGATAATCCTCAAGTTATGGACCCAGTCCGTGTAGTTGCTACCATCATCTTTCAACTTAGCTTTCTCTAGGAACGCATTAAAATTCAACGGAACAACAGCATGGGCCATCTATCTACAACAACATAGACATGCAAAATACTATCACGTACTAAGTTCATGATAAATTAAAGTTCAATTAATCATATTACTTAAGAACTCCCACTTAGATAGACATCCCTCTAATCATCTAAGTGATCACGTGATCCAAATTAACTAAACCATGTCCGATCATCACGTGAGATGGAGTAGTTTTCAATGGTGAACATCACTATGTTGATCATATCTACTATATGATTCACGCTCGACCTTTCGGTCTCAGTGTTCCGAGGCCATATCTGCATATGCTAGGATCGTCAAGTTTAACCCGAGTATTCTGCGTGTGCAAAACTGGCTTGCACCCGTTGTATGTGAACGTAGAGCTTATCACACCCGATCATCACGTGGTGTCTCGGCACGACGAACTTTTGCAATGGTGCATACTCAGGGAGAACACTTGTACCTTGAAATTTAGTGAGAGATTATCTTATAATGCTACCGTCAACCAAAGCAAAATAAGATGCATAAAGGATAAACATCACATGCAATCAATACAAATGATATGATATGGCCATCATCATCTTGTGCCTTTGATCTCCATCTCCAAAGCACCATCATGATCACCATCGTCACCGGCGCGACACCTTGATCTCCATCGTAGCATCGTTGTCGTCTCACCAACTATTGTTTCTACGACTATCGCTACCACTTAGTGATAAAGTAAAAACAATTACAGGGCGATTGCATTGCATACAATTTAGCATCATGTCTTGACCATATCACATCACAACATGCCCTACAAAAACAAGTTAGACGTCCTCTACTTTGTTGTTACAAGTTTTACGTGGCTGCTACGGGCTGAGCAAGAACCGTTCTTACCTACACATCAAAACCACAATGATTTTTCGTCAAGTGTGTTGTTTTAACCTTCAACAAGGACCGGGCGTAGCCACACTCGATTCAACTAAAGTTGGAGAAACTGTCACCCGCCAGCCACCTGTGTGCGAAGCATGTCGGTAGAACCAGTCTCGCGTAAGCGTACGCGTAATGTCGGTCCGGGCCACTTCATCCAACAATACCGCCGAATCAAAGTATGATATGCTGGTAAGCAGTATGACTATTATCGCCAACAACTCATTTGTGTTCTACTCGTGCATATAACATCTACGCATAAACCTGGCTCGGATGCCACTGTTGAGGAACGCAGTAATTTCAAAAAAATTCCTACGATCACGCAAGATCTATGTGATGCATAGCAATGAGCGGGAGAGTGTAGTCCACGTACCCTCGTAGACCATAAGCGGAAGCGTTATGACAACGCGGTTGATGTAGTCGTACGTCTTCACGATCCGACCGATCCTAGTACCGAAAGTACGGCACCTCCGCGATCTGCACACGTTCAGCTCGGTGACGTCCTACGAACTCTCGATCCAGATGAGTGTCGAGGGAGAGCTTCATCAGCACAACGGTGTGATGATAGTGATGATGAAGTTACTAGCGTAGGGCTTCGCCTAAGCACTACGACGATATGACCGAGGTGGATTATGGTGGAGGGGGGCACCGCGCACGGCTAAGATAGTTGTCTGTTGTGTGTTCTAGCGTGCCCCTTGCCCCTGTATATAAAGGAGCAAGGGGGGAGGCCGGCCGGCCCTAGGGCGCGCCAAGGAGGGGAGGAATCCTCCTCCTAGTAGGAGTAGGATTCCTCCTTTCCTAGTCCTACTAGGAGGGGGAAGGAAGGAGTAGGAGAGGGAAAGGAAAAAGGGGGGCGCCGCCCCCTCCTAGTCCTATTCGGACTCAAGGGGGAGGGGGCACGCGGCCTGCCCTGGCCGCCCCTCTCTCTCCACTAAGGCCCATCTAGGCCCACTAGTCCCCCGGGGGGGTTCCGGTAACCCTCCGGCACTCTGGTTTTCTCTGAAATCACCCGGAACACTTCCGGTGTCCGAATATAGCCGTCCAATATATCAATCTTTATGTCTCGACCATTTCGAGACTCCTCGTCATGTCCGTGATCATATCCGGGACTCCGAACAACCTTCGGTACATCAAAACACATAAACTCATAATACCGATCGTCACCAAATGTTAAGCGTGCGGACCCTGCGGGTTCGAGAACTATGTAGACATGACCGAGACACGTCTCCGGTCAATAACCAATAGCGGAACCTGGATGCTCATATTGGCTCCCACATATTCTACGAAGATCTTTATCGGTCAAACCGCATAACAACATACGTTGTTCCCTTTGTCATCGGTATGTTACTTGCCCGAGATTCGATCGTCGGTATCTCAATACCTAGTTCAGTCTCATTACCGCAAGTCTCTTTACTTGTTCCTTAATGCATCATCCCGCAACTAACTCATTAGTCACATTGCTTGCAAGGCTTATAGTGATGTGCATTACCGAGAGGGCCCAGAGATACCTCTCCGTCAATTGGAGTGACAAATCCTAATCTCGATCTATGCCAACTCAACAAACACCATCGGAGACACCTGTAGAGCATCTTTATAATCACCCAGTTACGTTGTGATGTTTGATAGCACACAAAGTGTTCCTCCGGTATTCGGGAGTTGCATAATCTCATAGTCATAGGAACATGTATAAGTCATGAAGAAAGCAATAGCAACATACTAAATGATCAAGTGCTAAGCTAATGGAATGGGTCAAGTCAATCACATCATTCTCTAATGATGTGATCCCGTTCATCAAATGACAATCATGTCTATGGCTAGGAAACTTAACCATCTTTGATTAACGAGCTAGTCAAGTAGAGGCATACTAGTGACACTCTGTTTGTCTATGTATTCACACGTGTACTAAGTTTCCGGTTAATACAATTCTAGCATGAATAATAATCATTTATCATGATATAAGGAAATATAAATAACAACTTTATTATTGCCTCTAGGGCATATTTCCTTCAGGGATAGCTTTCTTTGGCCATGTTATTTGAGAAGACATGATTGCTTTATTAGTATGTTTGAAGTATTATCATTTTTATGTCAGTATTAAAATCTTGTTTTGAATCTTATGGATCTGAACATTCATGCCACAATAAAGAAAATTACAAGGATAAATATGTTAGGTAGCATTCCGCATAAAAAAATTGTTTTTATCATTTACCTACTCGAGGATGAGCATGAATTAAGCTCGGGGATGCTTGATACGTCTCCAACGTATCTATAATTTTTTATTGTTCCATGCTATTATATTATCTGTTTTGGATGTTTTATATGCATTAATATGCTATTTTATATTATTTTTGGGACTAACCTATTAACCTAGAGCCTAGTGCCAGTTTCTGTTTTTTCCTTGTTTTTTAGCTTCGTAGAAAAGGAATATCAAACGGAGTCCAAACGGAATAAAACTTTCGTGATGATTTTTCTTGGACCAGAAGGCATCCGTAGGACTTGGAGTCCAAGTCAGAAGACCCACGATCGAGGCGGCGGCAAGCCGCAGGGGCGCGCCCTGGCTTGTGGCCCCCTCTGGAGTCCACCGACCTACTTCTTCCTCGTATATATTCACATATATTCCAGAACCACCAAAAAGATCCACAAAAATACTTTTCCGCCGCCACAACCTTCTGTTCTCGTGAGATCCCATCTTGGTGCCTTTTCCGGCATCCTGCCGGAGGGGGATTCGATCACGGAGGGCATCTACATCAACTCTATTGCCCTTCCGATGAAGCATGAGTAGTTTACCACAGACCTATGTGTCCATAGCTAGTAGCTATATGGCTTCTTCTCTCTCTTTGATTCTCTACCATGTTCTCCTCAATGTTCTTGGAGATCTATCCGATGTAATCTTCTTTTGCGGTGTGTTCGTCGAGATCCGATGAATTGTGGATTTATGATCAGCTTATCTATGAATATTATTTGAATCTTCTCTGAATTCTTATATGCATGATTTGGTAAGTTTGTATTTCTCTTCGAATTATCGGTTTGGTTTGGCCAACTAGATTGGTTTTTCTTGCAATGGGAGAGGTGCTTAGCTTTGGGTTCAATCTTGAGTGATTTCACCCAGTGAAAAAGTAGGAGTATCGAGACACGTATTGAATTGTTGCCATCGAGGATAAAAAGATGGGGTTTTCATTATATTGCTTGAGTTTATTCCTCTACATCATGTCATCTTACTTAAGGCGTTACTCTGTTCTCTTGAACTTAATACTCTAGATGCAGGCAGGAGTCGGTCGATGTGTGGAGTAATAGTAGTGGATGCAGGCAAGAGTCGGTCTACTTGACACAGACGTGATGCCTATATTGCATAATCATTGCCTTTGATATCGTCATAACTTTACGCTTTTCTATCAATTGCTCGACAATAATTTGTTCACCCACCATATTATTTGCCTTCATGAGAGAAGCCTCTAGTGAAACCTATGGCCCCCGGGTCTATTTTTCATCATATTAGTTTCCAATTTACTATTCTTGCAATCTTTTATTTTCAGATCTATAAACCAAAAAACCAAAAATATTTTATCTTTTGTTTAGTTCTATTTATCTCTATCAGATCTCACCTTTGCAAGTGTTTGTGAAGGGATTGACAACCCCTTTATCGCGTTGGGTGCAAGTGTTTGATTGTTTGTGTAGGTGCATCTATTAGGGACTTGCGCGTTTCTCCTACTGGATTGATACCTTGGTTCTTAACTGAGGGAAATACTTACCTCTACAGTGCTGCATCACCCTTTCCTCTTCAAGGGAAAAACCAACACAAGCTCAAGAAGTAGCAATAGACCCTTCGTAGAGGGAAGCAGAGGTTGTCATGCACTTTTTTCATTTGGATGTGCAAGCTCTTAATGTAAAGTAACGTCACTCTATGTTGCCCCTTGTGATAACAACCTTTATTATGCACTCTGTCGCTTTTATTTCTTTACCATCACAAGTTTGTAGAAAGCTTATTTTCCCTTACAATAAAAGATCATACATATTCAGGAGCAATTTTTATTGCTTTTTTGCACCGATGACAACTTACTTGAAGGATCTTATTCAATCCATAGGCAGTGGTGGAGGGAGCGCCCAGCAACCTTGGGCAATTGCCCGGGCTCGCTGCCACTCGGACGGCAACGGTGGCTGTACCACAAGGTGTAAAACAGCTCGTCAACGAGTGTATTTACCCGGGCAAAACTGGATTTGGCCTCCTTCACACCTCACAACCAATCTTGGTTAATAATGATTTACAAGAACCCATCGCTCCAGCCCACAATACAAGAGGGAATACAATCGATCCCTTCACTCCAGCCTATGAGACAAGAAGGAATACCATCGATCGCTCCAGAATTCCAGACAGTTCTCGCGTAGTCGTTTCATTTTCTCCAATTGAGCGGCGCAGGGCGGCAGGGACTTGAAGGCAAAGCGGGGACTTGAAGGCGAGGCGGCGAGCGCATGATCTGGGGCTGGCCGAGCAGAAGTTGGCGGCAGGTCGACGGCGAGCTGGCAGCAGGGGTCAGTACTCATCCCCTCCATGGCTCCTCCCTCTCAAGCGGGCTGAGGCAGTTCCTTTCCTAGTTTCCTTCAAGGCTTCGACGGTTCAACCTTCGGTAAGATTACTTACTAAATAACTGATCTGAGCTAGAGATTGATGTACTTGTAGCTTATTTAGGAACTTTTGATTGGGGATGATCATGACGAATTGATGATAGATTAAGTCTATAGAAACTGTAAGCTCGGTTGACAACATTAAGAGAGAGTGATTGGGATAATTTATTTGGTGATGTCCAAGAATTTTGTGGCGCTAATAGTATTCTAGTACCAGATATGGACGAAGTAATAACAGTTCGTGGTCGTTCAAGGAGAGAAGGGAGGACTATCACTAATCTTCACCATTAAGATTTTTTTATGTTGCTATTGACAAAATATGCGTGGAGATGGATCACCGCTTTAGTGAAGAAGCTAATTGTGTGCTTGATTGCTTCTCATGTCTTGACCCCAAGGACTCTTTCTCCAAGTTTAATGTTGATAAGCTTGCTCGTCTTGCTGAAATTTATCATGAAGACTTCGCAAATGATGATCGTGGAATAATAAGAGAGCAGCTCCTCACTTATATAAGTCAAGTGAAAAGGCATGCTTCTTCTTCTAACTGTGATGATGTTCAAAGTTTGGCCGTGAAGATGGTTGAAACTGAGAAAATTTTGGTATTCCCATTGGTATACAAATTTATTGAGTTGGCTTTGATATTGCCGGTATCAACCACATCTGTTGAGAGAGCATTTTCAGCAATGGAGATTATCAAGAATAAATTGCGTAGCAATATCAACAATGAATGGTTCAACGACTTGATGATATGTTACACCGAGCGAGAGTTATTCAAGTCAGTTGATGATAAGGACATTATTCGAACATTTACAACAATGAAGTCTCGGAAAGGACATTTGCCTCGTACTTTTCTATAGCACACTATTGGCATGTTCCATCTTAACTTTTGTATTGTTACAGGCTCTTTGTTTTGAATATACTAACAAATCACAAAACTGAATTTTTGTGAATAACAAATCTATTTTCTTATCTTGTAGTGTCTTCTACGACGTGTCGATAGAGATTTGGACGGTTACGAATCTTGTTGGCAAGATGGCTAGTGTGACTGATTCACTCTATGCATGTCCTGATTCTGTGACCTTTGTTGTTAAGTCTCAACTCCATTGGCTCTATGAAATGGAATATTGATATATTAGTTCACTTTAAAATTACATTTGTGTGACTGTTATGTTTTTATTTCACTTCAATTTTTATGTGGATTTGTGCTTTGCAAGTTTGATGCTATATTATATATTGTCTACCCGAATACCGGATTTTTGATTTGCATGTTAGACATTCAGGCTTAAGTTGCCCGGGCTTCATAAAAGTTTTGGCTCCGCCACTGTCCATAGGTGCATATGGTGGACTCTTATGACAAGAAACTGGGCTTTTAGGGAGGGTTTGGATGTACAAGTAGTATTTCTACTTAGTACGGTTGGTGCTGTCTCAAAGCTCAATCATTGTGGTGTAAAGCTTCGGGCAAGATTCAGAAGCCTCCAATTAAGTTGTGGAGATGGTCCCGGGCAATTTGTATGGGTTTGGTGACCGCCCTCAAGGATCTCTAGGGCACCTTAGTGGATTCGTGGCACCTTGGATTACGCGAGGGCGTGGAGAATACGGTGATCCATTGCGGTGTTTGCGGAGCATTGTTTGTCCACACAGCTCCAACAGAGATTGCATCCACAAGGGTGTGGACTTTGGGATACATCATCGTCTCCGCGTGCCTCAGTTACCTCTTACATGAGCCCTTTAGTTATGCCCTTACTTTATGATAGCCATCGTGCTTGCTATCACATAGTTGTTTATCTCTTGTTTAACATAAGTTGTTGATGCACATAGTTGGGCCTAGCTTATTTAGGTTTTGAGCTTGATAAATTAAAATGCTAGTTTTATTCCGTATTTATTCAAACTAAGTCGTAATTATTTTTTAAATCGCTATTCACCCCCTTTAGGTGACATCCACGTCCTTTCAGAAGGCTATATATATGATTTGGATGAAACTCCCTAACACTCTCAACACTGTGACCACTCTTCAAATAAACCAAAAAACTTTTGAGTCTTCGGGAACCACCGCCTTTTCCCCTTTTTAAATAGGGGGTCACCACACCGAGAGTCCAATGTCCTGAGATAATCTTGACAAACGATATTAGGTCCCACTAATCCTATTGCCATCAATACCAAAACATGGATTGAGACACAATGCACTCTTGCAGGCCTAGGAGGCAGCGTGGCCGATAATTTGGTGATGCGGGTGGCATGATGACTTGGACGGTAAACGTTAGGTGGCAGTTGGGGAAGCAAACTTCCTGCCACTTTTGGGTGAGAGGATAAAGGGAGTAATATCACCATAATCTGTTCTTCTCTAAACTTAGCTAGTTAAATTTAAGGAGTCAAAAAGTTTATGAAAAAGCTAGATAGTGTGACTCTTAAAGGGAACCATTTTTGGGGTTAATTTTTGTTAGGAAGGGTTACAGATGCTCCTATTTCATATCAAAAGAAGAAGAGACGTGGTAATCCAAAAAACTAGCAAAAACATTCATTTTTTTGGCATCCAAGACACTCAAGTGCTGTAGGAGTGTGCGAAGTTTCGTGGTAAAATAACATTGAAGGAACTCTAGAAAAAAGAGTCTCCAAATTCCTTTTACAAAGTTTATCTGGGAGCCAATTTTGTTTGTATAAAACTGCTTCAATATCATCTGTTCATGAATTTTTGCGCTAGTGCACGGGAGCATATCATATGTATGCCAAATATGTTTTGAATTTAGATTTTTTTTTCTATCTTTTTCAACTTTAATGTTTATGGACGAGTCGAGATGCACCAAAACGCCGCCCTCCTCGAGGTTCTCTTATTTTACAAATTAGCCCATCTCCCTCTTGTTGGCCCTCCATTCTATTCCTCCCGACCCCACGGGAGGTCGAACCCGGAACCCCACCCGACTCACTCGAGACCTTAAACCCTAGCAGCAGCAGCAGCGGAGGCTGCCGCGTCCCTCATCGCCGCCGATGTGGAACGGCGCGCCGCCGCCGCCGCCGATGGCGGCCGCGCCTCCTCCTCCGGGCACGGTCGGCGCTGTTCCGGCCCCTCCCCCGCAGTCCGCCGCGCCGCCGCAGGCAGGCCAGCCGCTCACGCCGGCAGAGCTCGAGGCGCAGCTCGTGGAGAAGGCCCGCAAGTGGCACCAGCTCAACTCCAAGCGCTACGGCGACAAGCGCAAGTTCGGCTTTGTCGAGGCGCAGAAGGAGGACATGCCCCCCGAGCACGTGCGAAAAATCATCAGGTACAATGTCCAGGCCCGCGCCGCCCTCGGATGTTTCGGGCACCCTGTACTGCTCGTGGCTAGATTTTGGGTCCCTCGTGGCTCATCTCGCGCTGTAATGCCTATGATCTTAGGTTGTCCCGTACCCGTGCATAGCTTTGAACTAGTGGCATGGCTGTGATAGCAGTCTTGACTGAAGTTAGTGATGGCGCGATCATATAGTTTGATGTTACGCGTGGGTTTTTTGGTTATAACTGTGATTCGATAATGTTTTGGTTTGGATTTACCTGTGTTATTTTCTGCTCGGCATCATGTGTTTGTTGCTGATTTCTGCTTACGATTTGTGGTCACTGCAATTAGGCATAAGATTGTTGCCTTTGACTCTCTAGATCCTGGAAATTAGAATTCATGATATTTTTTATATTTTCATCCTCTAGTTATGGTGAACATTTATAATTTGCTAGTTGCTTCAACTCTAAATTCCAGGAGTCAGGATGATAGATATGTCGATTAGTTATGGTTTTCTTTTTTCAGTTTGCTAGTTGCTATAGCTCTTGGTCTGTGAAGCTTTGTAGCTGGGTCTAGTTGGCTTTCATGTGATCATAAGTTGCAGGGATATTAACTAGAGGTTTCTGGTTGCTTCAGGATGTGCTATGTAGTTAATCCCCTCCACCCTGGTCAATCTGTCTGTTCTGACTTCTGAGCATACTACTGAACAAATACATGGACACTCTTTCTGTTCTGAGCATATACATGGCCATTCTTTCTATGCTTAACACACACGCCACCAGAGATGCAAACCACGACCTGGAATGAGTTCATGATAACTTGAAGAATTGAGAGTTTGCACTTTGTCATATGCACAACACAATCAATTTTGAAGCCTTCTCGTGCCATAGATTGAAGATCTGCTTCTGTTTCAGTAAATTTATACATCATTGTTTTGTTGAGCAGGGACCATGGGGACATGTCTTCGAAGAAGTACAGGCATGACAAGCGTGTTTATCTTGGAGCACTCAAGTTTGTACCTCATGCCGTTTACAAACTACTGGAGAATATGCCGATGCCCTGGGAACAGGTACATCCTTTCGTTGTGTATTATATGAACATTAGTGTCTTCTTGTTGCCAAGACTACCTGTTCCATGGCCATATAATAATAGACTCTTGTTTTCAGGTTCGGGATGTTAAGATCTTGTACCATATCACCGGTGCCATAACCTTCGTAAATGAGATCCCGTGGGTAGTTGAGCCCATTTACCTGGCGCAGGTGATGATCTAGATTCATTCTTCTTCCATGTTCAACACTCCATTCTTTTTATTTTATATTTATTTTTCACCCTGTTACTTGCTAAAAATGTATCTCTTATAATGCGCTTTCCACAGTGGGGCTCAATGTGGATCATGATGCGAAGGGAGAAGAGAGATAGGCGGCATTTCAAAAGAATGCGCTTTCCTCCATTTGATGACGAGGAACCTCCACTGGATTATGCTGATAATTTGTTGGATGTTGAACCGTTGGAGGCTATACAATTGGAGTTGGACCCAGAGGAAGATGGAGCTGTGTATAAATGGTTTTATGATCACAAGCCTCTGGTGAAGACTAAGCTTATAAACGGCCCCAGTTACAGGAAATGGCATCTATCTCTTCCCATCATGGCAACACTCTATCGCCTGGCTGGTCAACTTTTGTCAGACTTGATTGACCGGAATTATTTCTATTTGTTTGACATGGAGTCTTTCTTTACTGCCAAAGCACTTAACATGTGTATCCCAGGTAATCATATTTGTCTTTTCTTTTCTAAGCTATGTTTGATGCATCAAGCTAAAAAATACTGCCACGGCAAGTCGACTAGCATAGTAGTTGTAGCTTTTGGTTGCTGGTTAAATCAAAATTTCTCCCACTTGGTATCTAACTATTGGCAAGGCTTTGTGAAAACATGAGCAACCAGAACTTGTATTTCCTGCAAATATATTTTCTTATGCTTTATCAAAACAGGAAAACATTTTCTTCTACATTGCAGGTTTTCTTATCATGCACTGATGTTAATTTTTCATTCTCATCAGGAGGTCCAAAATTTGAGCCACTCTACCGTGGTATGGAGAAAGGGGATGAGGACTGGAATGAGTTTAATGATATCAACAAACTCATCATCCGTCAACCACTTCGGACTGAATACAGAATTGCGTTCCCACACTTGTACAATAACAGGCCAAGGAAAGTGAGACTTTGCATATATCATACTCCTATGATAATGTATATCAAGACAGAGGATCCAGATTTACCTGCATTTTACTATGATCCTCTGATAAATCCAATCACTTCAACCAGCAAGATTGATCGCTGTGAGAAGAAAGCAAGTGAAGAGGAAGATGAAGACGACTTTAGTCTTCCCGATGGAGTGGACCCTCTTTTGAAAGAAACTCCACTCTACACTGATACGACAGCTGCCGGCATTTCATTACTCTTTGCCCCAAAGCCTTTTAACATGAGATCTGGTAGAACACGCCGTGCTGAGGACATTCCTCTTGTATCTGAGTGGTTCAAAGAGCACTGGTGAGTACTGCAGTGAGTTTAACACTGTCTTCACATAGTTTCCTCTGTAGTATATTTTTTGCTCATGATTCCGTCGATATCTGTTTTGCAGCCCACCAGCATATCCAGTTAAAGTCCGGGTGAGCTACCAGAAGCTGCTGAAGTGCTATGTGCTCAATGAGCTACACCATAGGCCGCCTAAAGCACAGAAGAAGAAACATCTGTTCCGTTCTCTGCAAGCAACAAAGTTCTTTCAAACTACAGAGCTTGACTGGGCAGAAGCTGGGTTGCAAGTTTGCAAGCAGGGCTACAACATGCTAAACTTGTTGATTCACAGGAAGAATCTTAACTATCTTCATTTAGACTACAATTTCAACTTGAAGCCTGTGAAGACTCTCACAACAAAGGAGAGAAAGAAATCTCGTTTTGGAAATGCATTCCACTTGTGCCGTGAGATTTTGCGACTTACTAAGCTAGTTGTTGATGCAAACATCCAATTTCGCTTGGGAAATGTTGATGCCTTTCAGTTGGCCGATGGTTTGCAATACATATTCTCCCATGTTGGTCAGTTGACTGGTATGTACAGATACAAGTATCGTCTGATGCGGCAAATTAGGATGTGCAAAGATCTGAAACACTTGATATATTATCGTTTTAACACTGGTCCTGTTGGAAAAGGACCTGGCTGTGGATTTTGGGCTCCAATGTGGAGAGTGTGGCTGTTTTTCCTTCGTGGTATTGTACCGTTGCTTGAAAGGTGGTTAGGTAATTTGCTGGCCAGGCAGTTTGAAGGTCGCCATTCAAAAGGAGTTGCTAAAACAGTAACCAAGCAACGTGTTGAGTCACACTTCGACCTGGAGCTTCGAGCTGCAGTTATGCATGATGTCCTTGATGCTATGCCAGAGGGCATCAAGCAAAACAAGGCCCGGACTATACTACAGCATCTTAGTGAGGCATGGCGCTGCTGGAAGGCAAACATCCCCTGGAAGGTCCCTGGCCTGCCGGTTCCTATTGAAAATATGATACTTCGTTATGTGAAGTCCAAGGCTGATTGGTGGACAAATGTCGCTCACTACAACCGTGAGCGTATCCGGCGTGGTGCTACAGTTGACAAGACTGTCTGCCGCAAAAATCTTGGAAGGTTAACACGTCTGTGGCTGAAGGCAGAACAAGAGAGGCAGCACAATTACTTGAAAGATGGGCCATATGTGACACCTGAAGAGGCAGTTGCTATTTATACAACCACAGTTCATTGGCTCGAATCAAGAAAGTTCTCACCGATCCCTTTTCCTCCACTCTCAGACAAGCATGATACCAAACTTCTTATACTGGCACTGGAAAGACTAAAAGAGTCTTATAGTGTGGCTGTAAGGTTAAATCAACTGCAAAGAGAGGAACTGGGTTTAATTGAACAAGCATATGATAATCCGCATGAAGCTTTGTCTAGGATAAAACGGCATCTTCTTACTCAGCGTGCTTTTAAGGAAGTTGGCATTGAGTTTATGGATCTGTATAGCTACTTGATCCCGGTATATGAAATTGAGCCTCTTGAGAAAATTACTGATGCATACCTTGACCAATACTTGTGGTATGAGGGGGACAAGCGCCACCTCTTCCCAAACTGGGTAAAGCCTGCTGATTCAGAGCCACCTCCTCTACTTGTTTACAAATGGTGCCAAGGTATAAACAATTTGCAGGACATATGGGACACGAGCGATGGGCAGTGTGTTGTGATGCTGCAGACAAAATTTGAGAAGTTCTTTGAAAAAATTGATCTGACTCTGTTGAACAGGCTTCTACGGTTGGTCCTGGACCATAACATTGCTGACTATGTCACTGCAAAGAACAATGTTGTGTTGTCTTATAAGGATATGAGTCACACAAATTCTTATGGTCTTATTCGAGGTCTTCAGTTTGCATCCTTTGTTGTGCAATACTACGGGTTGGTGCTGGATCTCCTGCTTCTTGGTTTAACTCGAGCTAGTGAGATTGCAGGGCCACCACAAATGCCAAATGAGTTCCTTACATATACTGACACAAAAGTTGAGACAAGGCATCCCATCAGGCTCTATTCTCGATATATTGACAAGGTGCATATAATGTTCCGATTCACTCATGAAGAGGCAAGGGATTTAATTCAACGTTACTTGACAGAGCATCCTGATCCTAACAATGAGAACATGGTCGGTTACAATAACAAGAAATGTTGGCCTAGGGATGCAAGAATGAGGCTCATGAAGCATGATGTAAATCTTGGAAGAAGTGTATTTTGGGATATGAAGAACCGCCTTCCAAGGAGCATTACTACATTAGAATGGGAGAATGGCTTCGTTTCTGTGTACAGCAAGGATAACCCAAACCTGCTCTTTAGCATGTCTGGGTTCGAGGTCCGTATTCTGCCAAAGATACGTATGACTCAGGAGGCATTCAGCAACACAAAAGATGGTGTATGGAATTTACAGAATGAGCAGACAAAGGAGAGGACAGCCATTGCATTTTTGAGGGTTGATGATGAACACATGAAAGTGTTTGAGAACCGTGTCAGGCAAATCCTTATGTCATCAGGGTCAACAACATTTACCAAGATAGTTAACAAGTGGAACACTGCTCTCATTGGCCTCATGACATATTTCCGTGAAGCCACTGTTCATACACAGGAACTATTGGATCTGCTTGTAAAATGTGAAAACAAGATCCAGACTCGTATAAAGATTGGCCTGAACTCAAAGATGCCTAGCAGGTTTCCACCAGTTATTTTTTATACACCGAAGGAAATTGGAGGTCTGGGCATGTTGTCAATGGGTCACATTTTGATACCACAGAGTGATCTCAGGTATAGCAAACAGACAGATGTTGGTGTGACGCATTTTCGAAGTGGTATGAGTCATGAAGAGGATCAGCTTATCCCTAACTTGTATCGCTACATCCAACCATGGGAGAGTGAGTTCATTGATTCACAGCGCGTGTGGGCTGAATATGCTTTGAAGAGGCAGGAAGCACAATCACAGAACAGACGCTTAACACTGGAGGATCTGGAAGATTCCTGGGATAGAGGTATACCTCGTATCAACACGCTTTTCCAAAAAGACCGCCACACTTTGGCATATGACAAAGGATGGAGGGTCAGAACAGACTTCAAGCAGTATCAAGTGCTGAAACAAAACCCATTCTGGTGGACACATCAGCGGCATGATGGAAAGCTATGGAACTTAAACAACTACAGAACTGACGTCATCCAAGCACTCGGAGGTGTGGAAGGTATCCTGGAACATACCTTATTTAAAGGAACATATTTCCCTACCTGGGAGGGTCTGTTCTGGGAGAAGGCTTCAGGTTTTGAGGAATCAATGAAGTACAAAAAACTGACAAATGCGCAGCGTTCTGGGCTTAACCAGATCCCCAATAGAAGATTTACCCTTTGGTGGTCACCAACCATTAATCGTGCAAATGTATATGTTGGTTTCCAGGTTCAGCTAGATCTGACAGGGATATTCATGCATGGTAAAATTCCGACCCTGAAAATCTCTCTGATCCAGATTTTCCGTGCACATCTTTGGCAGAAGGTCCATGAAAGTGTTGTTATGGATCTTTGCCAAGTTCTGGATCAGGAGTTGGATGCGTTGGAGATTGAGACAGTACAGAAAGAAACAATACATCCCAGGAAGAGTTACAAGATGAACAGTTCCTGTGCAGATGTCCTCCTTTTTGCTGCACACAGGTGGCAGATGTCTAAACCAAGCTTAGTTTCTGAGTCAAAGGATGTCTTCGATCAGAAAGCAAGTAACAAGTATTGGATTGATGTGCAATTACGATGGGGAGACTACGACTCACATGACATAGAACGTTACACAAGGGCTAAATTTATGGATTATACAACAGATAATATGTCCATCTACCCTTCTCCGACTGGTATGATTTTGAGTATCCATGAACTGCCAATTTCTTGCCTAGCATGAATCGTCTGTAGTTAATGTTGATTAATATTTCTTGCAGGGGTGATGATTGGACTTGATCTAGCATATAATCTGCACTCTGCTTTCGGTAACTGGTTCCCTGGGTCAAAGCCTCTCCTCCAGCAAGCAATGAACAAGATCATGAAGGTAATAATCATGTTAACTGTAACAAATATAGCTGCTGTTGGCATATCTCTCTTGTGGTAGATGTCTTATATAAATGCCGTGCTTTTTTTACAGTCAAATCCTGCCCTGTACGTGCTGAGGGAGCGAATAAGGAAGGGTCTCCAGTTGTATTCATCTGAACCCACTGAGCCATATCTGTCTTCACAGAACTATGGAGAGATATTCAGCAACCAAATCATATGGTTTGTGGATGACACAAATGTCTATCGTGTTACCATTCACAAAACCTTCGAGGGTAACCTGACCACCAAACCAATAAATGGTGCAATCTTTATTTTCAATCCAAGGACTGGTCAACTATTTCTGAAGGTTTGTTCCTTTTCTTTTGCTTTTAATTCTAGTTTAGCTGTAGTAATGGCATAACTGTGCCATATCACAATCTGGAAGACTTATATGAAAATGGATTATAATCTGCAGGTCATCCACACAAGTGTATGGGCAGGACAAAAGCGTCTAGGGCAGCTGGCTAAGTGGAAAACAGCTGAGGAGGTTGCTGCCTTAGTTCGATCTCTTCCTGTGGAAGAGCAGCCAAAGCAAATTATTGTGACAAGGAAGGGTATGTTGGATCCGTTGGAAGTCCATCTGCTTGACTTCCCTAACATTGTTATTAAGGGTAGTGAGTTGCAGCTGCCATTCCAAGCTTGCTTGAAGATTGAGAAATTCGGTGATCTTATTCTCAAGGCTACAGAACCTCAGATGGTTCTTTATAACATATACGATGATTGGCTGAAAAGTATCTCATCCTACACTGCATTCTCTCGTCTTGTGCTTATATTGCGAGCACTACATGTCAATAACGAGAAGGCTAAGATGTTACTGAAGCCTGACAAGACAATTGTTACGGAACCACATCATATCTGGCCAAGTTTGACTGATGAGCAGTGGCTCAAGGTCGAATGTGCGCTCAGGGATCTCATTCTTTCTGATTATGCAAAGAAAAACAACGTTAATACTTCTGCACTTACACAATCTGAGATTCGTGATATAATACTTGGTGCTGAAATAGCCCCACCATCACAGCAGAGGCAACAGATAGCTGAGATTGAGAAACAGGTAAAAAATTGTAATAGGCTTTGTTTCTAGTTTCTATGCATAGCTAATCATGTCAATTTTCTCACATGTATTTACTTGAATTTGCAGTCCCGAGAGACACCTCAGTTAAATGCAGTTACAACAAGGACAACCAATGTGCATGGCGATGAACTCATTATCACGACAACCAGTCCATACGAGCAAGCAGCATTTGCATCGAAAACAGACTGGCGTGTCAGGGCCATCTCTGCTACAAACTTATATCTCCGTGTCAACCACATTTATGTTAACTCAGATGATATAAAGGCCAGTACAGCAACCTCTCTCTCCTCGATTTACCCATAGAATTCCCAACTAATGACTGCTGAATGCTTACTGACCGTGTGTATTCTGTGTACAGGAGACTGGCTATACTTACATCATGCCCAAGAATATATTGAAGAAGTTCATATGCATATCAGATCTACGGACACAGGTTGCAGGTTTCCTGTATGGACTGAGTCCACAGGATAATCCCCAAGTCAAGGAGATTAGATGCATATCCATTCCCCCACAGCATGGAACTCACCAGATGGTGACTCTCCCAGCGAATCTACCAGAGCATGAGTTCCTCGCGGACTTGGAGCCATTGGGATGGATGCATACCCAGCCGAATGAAGCTCCTCAGCTATCGCCTCAGGTTTGTTTCCTACAATTTCTACCTTGAAATCCAACTGTATGATTCTTATCTGGAATGGAATAGCTGAATATCAGATATGTTGTGTCCACTGTCTCTATCTATGGAATCTCATCCGTAATCCATATAAGAACAATAAGAACTTAAATTCTCCTCTGACACAAAATGCTTGCTTACTAAGCCTTTTGTCCCAAACAAGTTGGGGTAGGCTAGATATGAAACCATTTCACGAGGACTTCCCAGGAGGTCACCCATCCTAGTACTACTCTCGCCCAAATGGGTTTCATACCCAAAGGACTGGCTAGTTTTTACGTTGGCTCGCCAAGCCTATCACAACCCTTAGATATGAAACCCTTTCACGAGGACTTCCCAGGAGGTCACCCATCCTAGTACTACTCTCACTCAAATGGGTTTCACCCATCCTCTGACACAAAATACGATACAAAATTTGTTTACATACAACACAAAATTTAACCTTCTGTACCCATGTTGCACAATACATACACATGTACTAGGCTGAGACCCTACACATTGCTGCAGGATATTTGTTTACAACTTTAGATGTGAATTAGACTGAAGAGAATAATTATTGTTGCCAAAAATTTCGTGCACACTAACTTCTTCTTCCCAACAAAGCAGGTTCAAGAAAATTACAGTGCCATCTATTCTCGTGACCACCGATAGCCTTATTTATGGATATATCCTGAAAGAAACAACTTCACCAAAATTACATTGCTATGCAATTAATTAATAACACAACTTAAATAAACAGTAGTATTATGCAATTAACACACAACTTAAAGAAAGAGAAGTAGTTCCATATGATCAACGGCATCAACAGATTCAAACACAAATGTAACTAAATGGTTATTCATCTGTATCTTATCTTCGAGAAAAGGGGCTCCTCAGCGGCACAGGGATGCGAGTGGACAGACGCAGGCCAAACTCGCTTGGCTGGAGCAGCAAATGGATGTACCTAGAATAGGATGAATTAGCTAAGGGGCAATTTAAATCTTGAAGTTGTGCATATGAGTATAGAGCCAACACTACGCATTCATAATTTAATTGATTTAGCTAGTACATATACCTCATCTAGCAAGGTCATCTAGGGTCAATCATGCATTACATCGGTGAGTGGATGGACAGATGGACTTCCTTCATAGGCTACCAAAGCGATATGTTGGGGACTAATCAATGGGAAGTGTACCAAGTGGATGGGTTTAGATTAATTAGTGGGAGTGGTAAACTGAAATGGTGTTGGGGGCCAGCTGCTTAAAAAAGGGATGTACATATTTTGTTGAACATGCAACCAGATGGCTAGAATTTATGGGTGATTTGGAACACTATTATAGCAGCAAATAGCTTTCTTGCACATTTTATAATAGTGAGTTTGTTATTCTCCTTGAAAGTTTCAGTCCTAAATTGTTGGTTCTGTTGTTGGCACATTCAAT
The DNA here is from genome assembly GCF_018294505.1 of Triticum aestivum. Taxonomy (NCBI): domain Eukaryota; kingdom Viridiplantae; phylum Streptophyta; class Magnoliopsida; order Poales; family Poaceae; genus Triticum; species Triticum aestivum. The sequence goes on along the minus strand of NC_057808.1, from coordinate 308,301,067 downwards.
AGTATATTCCTTTATTGCGTGTGATCCAGTCTCTCACTACTGAACTGTATTCTGTTGTTTCTTGCACATTCTTTAATGGAGAGCCTCTTTAGCGCATGATCCAGAGTCTCAAATACTGAACTGTTCGTTCTGTTGTGCCTTGCAGGACTTGACATCGCATGCTAAGATTTTGGAGAACAACAAGCAGTGGGATGGTGAGAAGTGCATCATTTTGACATGCAGCTTCACCCCAGGATCGTGCTCACTGACCGCATACAAATTGACACCAAGCGGTTATGAGTGGGGCCATAGCAACAAGGACAATGGGAGCAACCCACATGGTTATCTCCCAACTCACTACGAGAAGGTCCAGATGCTTCTCAGTGACCGCTTCCTCGGGTTCTACATGGTACACACTCATCTTAGCAAGCCCATATTCTGAAGCAATTGTTCTACGGAACCAGCCACCTTTGAAATTTGAAATATTATTCACTACACGTTTGTCTCCACCAGGTTCCGGACAACGCGCCCTGGAACTACAACTTCATGGGAGTCAAGCACGACCCATTGATGAAGTACAGCATGAAGCTGGGGACGCCCCGAGACTTCTACCACGAGGACCACAGGCCGACACACTTCCTGGAGTTCAGCAACATCGAGGAGGGTGAGGTTGCTGAGGGGGACAGGGAGGACACCTTCTCGTAGGCACCGTAGCACGCCTTACGCCGAATTTTGTTAGCACATCAAAACTAGCTATTAACTCTGCGCAGTTTTGAAATAGAGACATTTGTAACCTGCAAACTTTGACTTGATATGTAGTAGTATGATGTTTGTCTGCCCCTTGAGATGCTATAACTTCTGTTGTAAGCCTGCTCTTCAAGCTGGGTAATGTACAGTGTACACGCATCATAACAGTGAATATTTTGCTTAGTGGCTTATGTAGTTTTTTATGTACTTCACTCCGAATGGTATCTCCCAAACGCTGTGATATACTCTTAAATTTCGATATATGAGACCGTGGCTGATGAGCAAACAATGACGTCTGATGATCATTGCATCATACGCCACATATTGAATCGCTGGGGTTACCGTTTGTTTGTGGCGCTCTGGTCATAAAGGCTGGAAATATAAAGAAACACTGAATTTATACAAAGTGAAAAACTGTTACCCATATCTTGCTGTTTGGATTTTGAGCTTAAAATGACCATACCACCAATAGATATTGGCACACCCATTGACCACAACTTGTGGCTGCACACCAAATTTTTGGCTAGCTCAGCCCAACCTTTGTCCACCCGTGCACAAACATTGACAAACCAAATCCTCTCCGTTATTTTCTCTTCTGGAACTGAATCAGGGGCATGGGACAAGTGAATGATTCAATCATAAAATCTTGCTGGCAAGGATCTGGTGCCATCCAAAATTAGTCTACCGTCATTCTCTTTCTCCTTTATAGCCAATCAGAGCACACAAAAGGGATTCCTCTTTGCTTGGAGACAGCCCCTCCAGTCCTCCTTGTCTTCACGGATCTCGCCAAGAGAGCCTTCAGGGCAGAGGCTTCCTCACAGAGCAGTGAGCTGCCTTCGTTCGCCAACGCTGCGCCAAGCTTCGCCGATCAGCATTCAGACGACGCACCGGCGACGTCGATGCGGCGTAAGTCATTCTTCACCGGGCGCTCGGTGGAAGTCCCTCTCAGCAAACTACCTACCTACTACTGTACATTGGCATGCTATATCGCCACAGCGCGCCCTCCTTCCTGAAAAGGCAAGATTTCCGGAAGATCACGATCCAGAATGCTGCTTGCTGCGTTACGCGCCTACCCAGGTTGATCTCGCCCGTTCTCCTCCCCATGGAGCCTTTCGGAAAGCAGTAAAGCTGCGTCGCCTTTCCCGATCCAATTTGCTCCTATATTATGATGTCAGCTCGTGCGCCCCTGGGCTCTTTATTTCCTTTCCCAGACAAAAACGCTCGCTTTTCACTGTCCCATGATAGTTTTGCCGGGCGAAAGAAGCACACGCTCGTGGCAATAATATCCGCAATATGTGCTCCTGTAATTGGGCATCATCAGGGACCGGGGCAGCGTCGAAAAGGAAAATGGAAAGCTTGCCCCGTCTGCTGGCCTCTCCGCGAGCAGCCGGAAGTGGCATCACGTCCATGTCGGCCGTATCCGGAGAGCCAAGGGCAGAGTCCGGTTCTCTGGTTTGGGGGCCTTGCTGCTCCGTTTGGAAGATGAAGGATTGGTACTGCTACGAATGATGGCTCTCTTCTGCTCGGATCTGCCCAAAGATCGCTCCACCGAAATGCGAAATCGCGCACGTACCGCTGTTTCCCAACCGTCCTGCCACGGCTACTGCTCGGCTGCACCGGACCTGTGTTGAGCTCTGCTGCCCCCCACCGGCCCACTTAACCAGCAACATAAAGTGGTCACCATCCAATTCATGTCTGTTATTACTGTCTGAAAGTTCCAGTCCTAAATTGTTGATTCGTAAGATTCTGAAAATACACGAATGGGGATTAAATAAAGGATTACAAAGTTGCGCCATCTTGAATGGATTGAACACCACATTAATTTTCACCAGAGATTTGACTAAAGACAAAACCCACAAATATTGTTTGATTACATACTTAGAAATCTTCCCAGATGCTGGACCGAATGGAAATGTATATCTGCGAAGGGAGGCTTCTTTGGATCAGAGGAACTTGTAAATGTAAAATAGGACATATACGTGAATGATCTGTCATGTATGAAACTTCTAGGTGACTGTTTGCAGAAAATAAACACATGCATATTTCAAATTTATAGGAAATTGTTCACCCTTGTCAAATTCTACGAGCGATTTTTTTAAATAAAATAAAGTCAAACAACTCACAGCGGCGCAAATTCAGTATATACGATTGAAGTGAACATTCAACTTATAGCGCCGCAAATTCAGTTATGTAAAATTGGTAAAATAAAAAGAAGGGAACATGACACCACAACTCTATTTTATTTTCCATTTGAGCAATTTTAGAATCTGGTGAATTGAAGAGCTTCTAAGAATCGAAATCCTTTTGTATTCCTTCGTAGAAAACCTATTTTCCAAACCACTCAGAAGAGTTGCATGTGTATTCATTAGTAAGAAAGAAGGTGATACAACACTTAAGAAAACAAGACCCATACAACGCCTTAGAGTCATGGCAGACATAAAAAACTAAAAAGGACATAAGGAGCGACAACTCGAAAGTCGACCACCAGTGAGAGAATCTCTAGCAGACCTCGTATAATGCCCCGACCCGCAATATAACCGCCAAAATACGGGTCCGCGCGAAAAATGCTGCCCGATTAGACCCTGCAAACGCGTCAGATCCGTAAAATTTTTTGCAGGGCGCGGCAAAATTCCCACCCCAACCCGCAAAAACGCGGGTTCTCCCCCTCGCCCTGTCGGTGCCCTGTATATAATGGTAGCGGTTGGTGGTGGTGGTGGTGGTGTGTGTGTGGGGGGGGGGGCATTTCAGCCCGCGCTTTTCCCCACCCACCGGCCGCCTGGCCGCCGCCTACGATTCCGGCCATACGAGCTGTCGGGATCACGCCTGCAGGCCGCCGCACGCCCGAGATTGTCCTCCACCACTTCCTCGTACCGTGGCCGGTCGGAAAGTTGCAGATCAGGGTTGGTTGTCCCGGCTGCCGGATTTGGCGGTTCCGGCCACCGGTGGCTGCGCCAAGCCATGGATTGGTCAGGGAGCACCCGCACAGCCCCGGCAAAGCCCCAGAGCCGCATGCAGGTACTGGTTCGTCCTCTAGCCGCCGCCGTCGGTTTGCCGGCAAGGGCTCGGCCGACCATCGCCCGGGCTCGGCGCTCACGCAGCGGCTCGCCGATGCCGCTCATACAGTGCGACGACTGCACGCAGACAGTACTGCGGCTAACATCTAGCACTCCGAAACACCCCGGATGGGTATTCTTCAAATGCGAAAACGACGAGGTATGTTCTTGTTTTCATTTGGCTTTGTCAACCTATTCCATTCAATTTCGATAGCTTATCTAGATGGTCATGTGTGTAGGAAGATGGATGCTCATTTTGGTTTTGGGAAGAAAAATACATCGACTTATTGATAGAAAGAAACTTAATAGATGTTCGTGCACTCGTTGCTAGAATTGAGGCTAATGATGCGGCTACATGTGCAATTAGAGAAGAAACTAGAGGGGAAGCAACGTCTACTTCTTTAGAGTCAAAGAAGAAGAACGAAGAATGCAAGATCAAGAATCCGCAGATCAACAATGGATGCATGGAGAAGATGTTGGTCCAACTAGTAGGAGCAGTTATGGAAGTTGGATATCTTCTAAAATGCCTAATTGTGGTTCTTGTTTTTTTGGTCTTACTATTCTAGCAAAGATTTGGTGAATTATGATGTATCCAATGCCCTTGTAGAAAATAAAGAAGCAAAGAAATATGTTTTCATGCACAAAATTGCAATGCAAATGACGGATTTACGGGCCGGCGAGGGTGGCGGCCGAGCAGACCCTACAAAGCGGACCCGCCAAAAAGGATATTCGCAGAATATCTACGAATATCCTTTTTTAGGGTCCGCTTTGCGGGTCTGCTCAGCCGCCGCCCTCGCTGGCCCGTACATCCGTTTTTCCGTGAACTGTATACGCATTTTGCGGGTCGGCATTATACGGGTCTGTTAGAGATGCTCTGAGTAGAAGACAACCAAACCCAACATAGACTAGAGCAAAAGGCACACCACAAGGCATGTAACTGCAAAACAAGGCGACCCACACTCAACTACCAAGACGACAAGGGCAACTGAAACACAAACATCGCATGGGAAAATCTGCCACAAGCCTTGAGCCACACCACTTGCACAAGCATAGAAGCAACATCACCGAGCGACCAGGCCAACTGTCCAATGCGTCGCCACCCAAGCCATAGAAGAGGAGCCATAGGGAGCCGGAGACCCATCCCTAAGCAACACTTGAACACACGACGAGTCAACCACAAATCACCAAATGGCCACAACCAAAACCACCCACCAGTTGGAGAGGTGAGCCTGAGACGCATCCCTAAGCAACACTAGAACAAACGACGAGTCAACAAAAAATCACCACATGGCCACAACCAAAACCACCCACCAGTTGGAGAGGGGAGTCGGAGATGCATCTCAGATCATCACTCAAACACACGAGTTGCCAGCAACAAACCACCACGCACGACCACAACAAAAGCCACTCATTGGATTGAGATGAGTTGACATGAGGCAGATGCACCATATACGGCGAAGACGACCAGAGGGACACACAAAGCAAGCAAAACCACACAACCAAGGTGACCACCATCCAACCGAACAGAGTTGGGGAACATCCAAGAGGAGAGGATTAGCCCTGACAAGGAGGAGGTGAATGACAGGGACAAAAGGAAGCGATGCATGATAACATAGGAGATGTAGGGGAACATACTATGCAATAATTTTTTTATTGCTATAGGATCATGCCAGGATCACTATGAAGATGGCAAGATAGATCCAATCTCACCAACAAGAATGCAACAGAGAGGAATAAGATGTTGGTGACGATCTGCCGATTCCTGCATCTAGGTTATACCTCCCAGCCACATAATATCTCCACCGATCGAGAGTCAAAGTAAACGACCCCTCCGCATATCCACGCATATCAAAGTATTAGTTCGGCAACACTTCATTGCCCAGGACAAAGAACTACCGGAGAACTAGAGGGAGGAGCAGCCTTGCGGCATACCAGTCAAAACTAGGAGAGAGAGATATGGTGCATGGCAGGGGTGCAGCCCCTAGGGCTTGTCCGCGAAGGGGATGGGTGAGCCGCTCCTCTATATTTATAGGTGGCCAGGAGGGGGTGTGTCTTGGATGAGGGGCATCCCCCAAAGGGGTCGACCGACCTAGGGAGAAGAGTCCTCTTAGGAATCCTTTTCCCACTACGCACCACATGCCTTGCCCCCCAAGCAAGGGGGAGGCACTACGGGGCCCAATAGGGCCCATGTGGCGCTGCCCCTTGGGCCAGTTCCCACTAGGACCGTTCGGAATATTTCACAAGCTTCTGGAACCCAAACGCCCTCGGACACTCCTAGTGTGCTCTCAAATCCATCCAGAACCATCCAAAACTCTCCCAGTGTCCTTCTCTCATTCTTCTGCGATCTCCTAGTTCTCTAACAAACCAGTAGTTGTTAAGGGTATGACCCCGCAGGTTTGATAATATGTGGACTTGACCCGAAACACCTTCTGGTCAATAATTAACAGGGGGATATGGACACCCATGTTAATTCCCACACGAATATCTTTATTGAGTGAACCTTTTGTTTTGGCATACACTTCCCTTTATTCGTAATACGTTGCAAAACCCGAGGTGAGACTTTTATCGATATAATACTAAGTTATCCTCGATATCAATTTTCTTCTCTTTTCTCATTCTGGTATCCCTGTAATCACTATCAGCTTGTGTCTGGCTAGATGACGATGGATACCATAATACCAAGTGGGATCGAAGAGTATCTCTCCATCGTCGGAGGAATAAACCTAGTCTTGAATCAACAAGAACGTCGACATACTTTTCCAGTGTACCTATAAGCTACCTTTATGATCTATCAGTTACGGGAAATGTTTGGCAATCCCAAAGTAACCATCTGATATGAAGGCCTACGACATTCTCATGGTTTGAGGATGCGAGTAAACATTAACATATAAAATGATAATGCCGACAACTAAGTGACGATGGGATCTCATAGTATGTCATAAGTACAGGGTCTATCTAACACCATTTTTTGCTAATAATGTATTTCCATTATTTCTAGCATCCTTGTTACTTTAACAATGCCCATGATCAGGAAAACAAGATCATCAGCAATACATGAACTAGTCTTAGAGGCGAGACTAAAGATCTAATTGGTGTTTATGTTTCCAGCCATGTAAGTGAGTTTTCCTCTGAATCTCTCATTCAAGAATCATTGGAATTATAACACATAAATATAAACATTAATTACAAACATAAAACAATGCTTTATTATTGCTGAAAGTGTAACTAATCCCCGGCGTTTTGGTAATTCATAACAACATATAGCTCATTGAACTAATATCCATTCAAGTTCAATATTTCACAAAGGTCAATGAATGGCATGGCATGGACTAGGAATGTGGACCCCTCAAAATGCTAAGGACACATGTTGGCAAAAGCTCAAGACTCTTCATTTATATTTTAGTGATCCAAGATCGCATTGAGTCCATAGGAAAGCCAATACTATTAAAAGGGGATGAGGTGTTGCTTAATGGTCTACTTGCTCAAAGTGCTTAGTGATATTGCTCCAAAGCCGTCAACCACATTCTCATTCCAAATATGTCCAAAACCCAAAGTCAAACTCGGCCCCACCGATTCTTTCTATCCGGCGCCACCGAGCTCATTTGACATAGGCACTGCCAGAAACCCTAACACTTCGTCACACCAAATACGGATCTCGGTCTCACCGAGATGGCCTTGCAAACTCTCTGTTGCCTGTTGCAACTATTTCGGTCTCACCGAAATGTGCGATCGGTCCATCGAGTTAGCTTGACATCCTCTGTGTTGCCTTATTGCTTCACTTCGGTATAACCTAGTTGATGCAATCGGTGCCACTGAGTTGATGTTTGCCCTAAGCCCTAGCATATCGGTCCCACCGAGTTGTTCCAGTCGGTTCCACCGAGATTCCCAACGTTCACATTTTGAACTAAATCAGTCTCACTGAGTTCTTCTATTCGGTCTAACCGAGTTGGGTCAAATGTGTGTACGGTTGGATTTTGTGTGGAGGCTATATATACCCCTCCACCCCCTTCTCCATTTGTGAGAGAGCCATCAGAACGTGCCTACACTTCCAATACTCATTTTCTGAGAGAGAACCACCTACTCATGTGTTGAGACCAAGATATTCCAATCCTACCACAAGAATCTTGATCTCTAGCCTTCCCCAAGTTGCTTTCCACTCAAATCATCTTTCCACCATACCCAAATCTGTGAGAGAGAGTTGAGTGTTGGGGAGACTATCATTTGAAGCACAAGAGCAAGGAGTTCATCATCAACACACCATCTATTACCTTTTGGAGAGTGGTGTCTCCTAGATTGGTTAGGTGTCGCTTGGGAGCCTCCGACAAGATTGTGGAGTTGAACCAAGAAGTTTGTAAGGGCAAGGAGATTGCCTACTTCGTGAAGATCTACCTGAGTGAGGCAAGTCCTTCGTGGGCGATGGCCATGGTGGGATAGACAAGGTTGCTTCTTTGTGGCCCCTTCGTGGGTGGAGCCCGCTGTGGACTCGCGCAACCATTACCCTTTGTGGGTTGAAGTATCCATCAACGTGGATGTACGATAGCACCACCTATAGGAACCACGCCAAAAATCTCTGTGTCATCATTGCGTTTCCACTCTCCAAACCCTTCCCTTTACCTTCATATGCAATGTTTTACTTTCCGCTGCTACACTCTTAGAATTGCATGTGTAGGTTGATTGCTTGACTTGTGCTAGTTGCTAAAATCTGCCAACAACTAAAATTGGGAAAAGGCTAGACTTTTATTTGGTCAAGTAGTCTAATCACCCCCCTCTAGACCTCTACTTTCGATCCTACAAGTGGCTTGCAAGGTGATTTCTTCGAGGATGGAAGAGAACCGGATCATGAAGCGTCCGCAGAATAAATGAAGATGTTGCAATACAATGCTCAAGCTTGCGATATACTCTTCAATGGATTGTGCCCCGAAGAATTCAACAAAATCAGCCGCCTTGAGAATGCAAAGGAAATTTGGGATACTTTGGTTGATATGCACGAAGGTACCGAGTCCTTCAAGGAATGCAAATTGGATGTGCTTCAAAGTCAACTTGACAAGTTCAAAATGAAGAATGGTGAAGGAGTCGCTGAAATGTACTCTAGGCTTGCCCTCATCACAAATGAGATTGCCGGCTTAGGAAGCGAGAGATGACCGACAAATTCATCATCAAAAAGATCCTAAGAGCATTGGATGGAAAATATGTTACCGTGTGCACCTTGATCCAAATGATGCTCAATTACAAAGATCTCAAGCCAATGGAAGTCATTGGTAGAATTCTTGCTCATGAGATGTCACTCAAGGTTAAGGCAGAGCTCCACAACAAGTCAACTGGTGCTTACAAAGCTTCATGTGATTCTCCCACAATATCAAGTGAGAAACAAGTCTTCAATGAAGAATTGAGCTTAATGGTGAAGAACTTCAACAAGTTCTACAAGAATAGAAGCAAAGAGAGAAGTTCCAAGTTAAGGTCCTACAATGACAAAAGATCTTCTAGTCGTGATCATAATTGCTACAATTGTGGAAGACCTGGACACTACTCCAATGAGTGTACGACTCCCTACAAGAAAAGAGAAGATTCACAAAAAATGAGAAGTAAAAGAGATGATTCACCACCTAGAGAGAGAAGGAGTAGAGACGATTGTTATGAACAAAGACCCTCTCGTCGAAGCAAGGATTCGGAAAGGAAGGACAAATCATCAAAGAGCTACACAAGACGAAGACATCAAGCTCACGTTGGTGAATGGGTATCCGGTTCCGACACCGATAACTACTCCGAGATAAGTTATCACTCCGACTCCAAATATACTCAAGATGAAGGTGTTACCGGTCTTGCACTTGTGTCATCCAACTCCTACGACATATTTGACTCACCAAATAAAGGAATTGGAAGATGCTTCATGGCTAAAGGTCCTAAGGTATCACACCCCGAATATGTTGATTTCAATAGTGATGAAGATGATTTGCTAGGTGATGATGATTTACTTGTTGACAACACTAGTGATGAAAACTATGATGAAATTGCTATTAATCATGCTAATCAAGATGAAACGAATGACAATGATAAGAAGGAGATTGAGCGTCTCACTAAAGAACTAAACACTCTTAAGTTAGCTCATGAAACAACTCTAAAGGATCATCGAGAGCTTTTAAGAATTCATGAGAAGCTACGCTTCGAGAAGCTAAATTTAAAGCAAGAGCATGCGTTCCTAAAAGCAATCAATGATGATCTTCGAAACAAGAGTTCTTCTTACATTGCCAAGCGTTTACTCTTGTCTACTTATATGCCACAAGTAAAATCTAGCAATAAGAGCAAGAAAGATTCTTCTTCTAGTAGTATCAATAACAATGTTAAATCCAATATGGTTGCTTCTAGTAGTTCTCTTGATTCCACTAATGATTCTCTTAGCCAAGTCACACTTGAGCAAGAAAATAGCTTATTGAAGGAATTTATAGAGAAAGGTGTTTACAAGAGCCTTACCGGGAGTAAGCAATTTGAGGAAATTGTACGCAAGCAAAGAAGTCACCGGAAGAATCAAGGTGTTGGTTTTGAACGAAAGTTCAATGCCAATGGAGTTGAGTGGGAAGAAGATCAATATCCCAATACGAAGTTTGTTCCTCAACAAGAGAAGTAGGACCCCACTTCTTTCAAAGGAACACAAGCTGAAGATGATCTTCCACCACAAGACCACAAGCTAAAAGGCAATGACAAGCTTCAAGAAGAGATTGATTCATTTGAAGGAGCTCCTAAGGCCATGATCAAGTGGGTTCCCAAGACTACATCAAGTTCCACTACATCAAGTACGACTACAACTCCAAGGATTCGCATCAAGTTGATGTGGATCCCAAAGAAGAAGAACTAGAGAGTTCTTGATGGTGACTCCACCAACTTACTTCACTCACATTCATTTTGGCAAGGACAAGTGCAATCAACTTTCATATCTTGCACTAGTTCAAGGAGTCACAAACCCTCTTGTTGGTAAGACAAGGGACAAGGTAACCAAATGCCTTCATGGACATCATTATATGTGTGTTTCACTCTATATCTATGGATATTCTTGTATGTTCCTTGTGGGACTAACCCGGGTAGGTATTGAAAGTGCAACTCACTCCAATGGATTGCTCCAAATGACCTACATCAACCTTGAGCATCCACATCTTCAACACCTACATGAAGTCATCATCGACAAAACCCAAGGTTAGTTCATCCCTCTAAGGGGGAATATCACATCTAGGTGGAGCTTTGCTCTAAGAATTGAGCTAAAGCAACTCTAATGGTGTGAACACAACAATGCTTTATGTAAAAGTGGTAACCCCATTTGTGCTTAGACGATGAGTATGACCTACGATCAAATGTTCTCATTTGAATCCTCAGTCAATATACTCATATATAGATGACCTAGTCATCGCCAATTGCTTGATAGATGCTAGAGTGTATGTGCATGTTTTGCCACATGTTTTATTTGCTATCTTATTGTGTGAGCATGTTGGTTGCATAATCTTCTCCATTCAAGGACATCCATTTGTTGATTTTCTTTCTTTTGCCAAATGGATGGAAAAGAATGCCTAAGTACTTTCTCTAGCTATCTATGCCTTTTCTCGTCTCAAACTCTATTCATGCTACATCACAAAGTTTGAAAAAGTCACATTTGGACCCTCCGGTTGAGGAGCACTCGGAGCTACCGACCCGTCATGGGCTTAACTTCCAAAACCTCTTAATGCCTTTCGGTCAGACCAACTCATTCCTACTCGGTCTCACCAATATCATTAAGTTGATCTATGTTTTATCTCGGTGCAATCGATTAGAACTATTCGGTCACACCGAGTTGCAACAACTGCAAGCAGTTTTGCATCTCGGTGCCACCGAGCCGTTCCACTCGGTCACACCGACAGCGTCTGGGTATATATACCGCGGGTTGAAATTTTGGAAACTACTTCAAACCACTCGACCGCGCCTCCCAGCACTGCCACCCCCTTGGGCTCCGGATCGTCACAGTTGTCGCTAGTGACCTTCTGCCGCTGGTCCCCGCTGCCGTCAATAGAATCCTCACCGCTGTTGCTGCCGTAGCAAGTCCGTCGCCAAGTTAGGGTACGGATTTGACCCTTTGTGCTTTCCATTGCTTCGATTATTGCACAAAGTTCATTGCCATTGTGTATGAGATCAATCTATCCACCAAACGAATTCCTTAGAATAGATTTGATGCAAAAACTTAGGGTTAGGTTTCCGCCGAACCCATCTCGGACCGACTGATCTAAGGATCTCGGTCACACCGATTGGCCCTGGTCATTGCACAAGTACAACTCGGTCTGACCGAAGTGTACTAATCAGTGAGACCAAAATCACTTTCTCTATGAAACCCTAGCATCTCGGAGTCACCGAACTGCATTTCAGTCTGACCGAAATTGAGTTTAGACTCTGTTTATGCTTTGGTGTCATCGAGTTTGTCAAATCGGTAGCTCCGAAATGCTTTCTGCAGAAAACTAAAGTTAAGTTTTTGTCTCAATATTTTTGCAAAATAAGCTGTACTTAGTGATCCTCATCGACTCTACCTATACCCAACTAGTCATAGGGTCAATTGCAGCTATGTTAGAGGGCAGTGATGGTCAGAACATATCTGAAGGGCAGCTCAACCTCAGTGAGGGCACTAGTCCCTCTAGCAGCTATGAGTCCCACTAGTGCTCAGAAAGCTCAAGTCCAAGATTCCTGACCATAATGATGCTCATCCTGTGGCAGAGAACATGAAGTTGAGAAAGGATCATGGTTTGAGACTGTGGAGACAGACAAATCCCTATGCCACTAGGAGAAGGACTGCTGTGGGCTATCGCGTTCACACCAAAGAACATCAAGATTTCTATGAGAATGTCCTATTGGACAAAAAGCCCATTGTGTGTGATATAAAATGGGTGGACTGGAAGTACATTGACTCTAATGAAGACTACTTTCCAAGTGTGCATGAGAGCTTCAGAATGAATGGTGTTGACAAGTTTGTTGGTCAGAAGTTGACTAAGTGGAATGATGAGATGATAATGCAATTCTACTCCATAGCTCATTTCTATCCCGCTGGAAAGATTGTGTGGATGACATAAGGAACAAGATATTAGCCAACAATCTCAGAATGGGTCAAGTTGACCAATGCCCTAGAGGAAGAGGAGAATAACATTGATGTTTATGCTAAGACTAGGAAGGATCACAACTGCATGGCTAACATGTACAAGCCAATTCCTGATAAAGCCTTGGAGACTCACAGGCTTGGATCTATATACTATCCGCTTGTTGGTTTGACCACCATCAACACTATATTAAGGCTGTGCTAGTTGTCAAAGAGTCCACGACTACCACTTCAGCACCTACAGCAACTGCCACGGTTGTACCTCAAGTGTCAACCCCTCCAGCTCCATAGATTTCTGCCGAAGCATTTGTAGATGCCCTCCTCTCCACGCCATCTACGCACACCGGAGCGACAAGCGAGAAGACCCCTTCAGGAGCTCCCGGAGATCGTGCCTAGAGTGCCGTATAGCACTATACGTTTTCAAACTTTTTGGTAACTTGTTGCCAAAGGGGGAGAAAGTGTATAGATTACAGGCTTCGAGAGAGATAGAGAGTGTCTCGCTTTTTGTTGGTTTCATTTGCTTCTCGTGCTACTTTGATCATTTGGTTGTTTGATTCCTAAGCTACAATTTGTGTTATGCTCGTGAGATACTTATGTGATAATGTGTTTGATCATACTATGCTTAATGTGTGCTTGCATGTTTATATCCATGAATATTTGTGTATGATCAATCACTTGTACCCTTGGTGATGAGTGCATGTTATTCAACTCTTATCATTTTGAGCGCTCCACCAAGATGTATGTGACATGGAAGAGTGACACATGATCCTAATCAGTTGTGCATTTTCATTCAAAAGAAAATTTCAAATAATGCACAAATTTAGGGGGAGCTCTTGCTTATCACATACTTCTCAAAGCGACGATGTATTTCATTCATATTATCACTTGTCGATGCTTTGATCTATATGTTGTCATATTACCAAAAAGGGGGAGATTGAAAGTGCAACTAATCCCCAGGTGGCTTTGGTAATTCATAACAACATATAGCTCATTGAACTAATATCCATTCAAGTTTAATATTTCAGAAAGTTCAATGAATGGCATGGCATGGACTAGGAATGTGGACCCCTCAAAATGCTAAGGACACATGTTGGCAAAAGCTCAAGACTCTTCATTTATATTTTAGTGATCCAAGATCACATTGAGTCCATAGGAAAGCAATACTATTAAAAGGGAATGAGGTGTTGCTTAATGGTCTACTTGCTAAAAATGCTTAGTGATATTGCTCCAAAGCCTTCAACCACTTTCTCATTCCAAATATGTCCAAAACCGAAAGTCAAACTCGACCCCACCGATTCTTTCTATCCGGCGCCACTGAGTTCATTTGACTAGCCATTGCCAGAAACCCTAACACTTCGGTCTCACCGAGATGGCCTTGCAAACTCTCTGTTTCCTGTTGCAACTATTTCGGTCTCACCGAAATGTGCGATCGGTCCCACCGAGTTAGCTTGACATCCTCTCTGTTGCCTTATTGCTTCACTTCGGTCTAACCGAGTTGATGCAATCGGTGCCACCGAGTTGATGTTTGCCCTAAGCCCTAGCACATCGGTCCCGCCAAGTTGTTCCAGTCGGTCCCACCGAGATTCCTAGCATTCACATTTTGAACTAAATCGGTCTCACTGAGTTCTTCTATTTGGTCTAACCGAGTTGGGTTAAATGTGTGTAACCGTTGGATTTTTTGTGGAGGCTATATATACCCCTCCACCCCTTCTCCATTTGTGAGAGAGCCATCAGAACGTGCCTACACTTCCACTACTCATTTTCTAAGAGAGAACCACCTACTCATGTGTTGAGACCAAGATATTCCAATCCTACCACAAGAATCTTGATCTCTAGCCTTCCCCAAGTTGCTTTCCACTCAAATCATCTTTCCACCATACCCAAATCTGTGTGAGAGAGTTGAGTGTTGGGGAGACTATCATTTGAAGCACAAGAGCAAGGAGTTCATCATCAACACACCATCTATTACCTTTTGGGGAGTGGTGTCTCCTAGATTGGTTGGTGTCGCTTGGGAGCCTCCGACAAGATTGTGGAGTTGAACCAAGAAGTTTGTAAGGGCAAGGAGATCGCCTACTTCGTGAAGATCTACCCGAGTGAGGCAAGTCCTTCGTGGGCGATGGCCATGCTAGGATAGACAATGTTTCTTCTTCGTGGACCCTTCATGGTTGGAGCCCTCCGTGGACTCGCGCAACTGTTACCCTTCGTGGGTTGAAGTCTCCATCAACGTGGATGTACGATAGCACCACCTATTGGAACCACGCCAAAAATCTCCATGTCATCATTGCGTTTGCACTCTCCAAACCCTTCCCTTTACCTTCATATGCAATGTTTTACTTTCCGCTGCTACACTCTTAGAATTGCATGTGTAGGTTGATTGATTGACTTGTGCTAGTTGCTAAAATCTACCAACAACTAAAATTGGGAAAAGGCTAGACTTTTATTTTGTCAAGTAGTCTAATCACCCCACCTCTAGACCTACTTTTGATCCTACAATTGCCTCTAGGGCGTATTTATAAGAGTGTCCTTGTCGGTGTGAAATCTGGCAAACCTCGGGGTAGGGGGTCCCGAGCTGTGGACCTTGGATCGGTGGTAGCAGGAATAAGGGAGACGATGTTTTACCCAGGTTCGGGCCCTCTTGATGGAGGTAAAACCCTATGTCCTGCTCTTGTTTATATTGATGGAGATATATCGAGTACAAGCTTGATCTACCTTGAGATCATAAGTTGTGTTCTAACTCTAGGGCTAGGTGAATGTAATTATGATTCGGTCCCCTCTACGGGCTAAATCCCTTGGCTTATTTACACGCCAGGTAGGGCATACGGTTACATGGTCGGTATCCAGAGGATCGCATGGAGGTGGCAGGGGATGTCTTGGATTATATGTCAAGCCTTCGGCAGAAGCCGTCTTGATTGCGTCCAGGCGTGTAGCTCCCGAGGACTACGGGCCGACTAGGTTAGTACCCCCTAGTCTAGGACACTATCAGTAGCCCCCGAACTAGTCTTCTACACAGAGGACGACCTCCTTGATGTAAATAACTTTGGATCCGAAGTCCTTGGCTCGACAGAAGAGTTCCCTTTTCCGGTAATTCAAGATTCCTTCCCTTTAAAGGATACTATAAACCACTTCTCAAAAGAATGGCGTTCTTCGACTACTGCTTAGCCGAACTCGCCCAACGCCCGAAGACGTGGGGTTACTTAGCCTCGATGGCCGACCGCCTTGGTTTGAATAGTACTTTCTAGCCTGACAACTTTATCGAAGTGGCACTACCCATGACTGGTCAAGCAGTTAATGCTTAACCAAATCGCGGCCTAATGCAACCTTTTTACTGGCGCGTCCCATCGAGGTGGAGATCTTGCCCGTTTTCTTAGGGATATCATTAAGATTTTCTTTCTCCCCGTATGCATAATGACATCTTTTGCGGGAGTGGCGATTTTACATCTTTTGCGGGAGTGGCGATTTCATCGGCGCGGCTGATACGTCTCCAACGTATCTATAATTTTTGCCTATTCCATGCTGTTATATTATCATTCTTGGATGAATTACAATCATTTTATAGCAACTTTATATCTTTTTTCGGACTAACCTATTGACATAGTGCCCAGTGCCAGTTGATGTTTTTTACTTCGCACAATATTAGTACCAAACGGAGTCCAAACGTAGCGAAACTTTTTGGAGAATTTTTTCGGACCAGAAGACACCCAGTGGGCCAAAGATGTACCAGAGGGGGGGGGGGGCGAGGTGGGGCCCCCTTGGTGACCTCCTGCCCCGCCTCTTTGCCCTATAAATACGCAAATATTCCAGAAACCCTAGGGGAGTCGACGAAATGCAATTCCAGCCGCCGCAAGTTCCAGAACCACGAGATCCAATCTAGACACCATCACGGAGGGGTTCATCATACTCATTGGTGCCTCTCCGATGATGCATGAGTAGTTCACCATAGACCTACAGGTCCATAGGCAGTAGCTAGATGGCTTCCTCTCTCTCTTTTGATTCTCAATACAATGGTCTCCTGGAGATCTATTTGATGTAACTCATCTTGCAGTGTGTTTGTTGGGATCCGATGAACTTTGAGTTTATGATCAGATCTATATCTATGAATATTATTTAAGTTTCTTTAATCTCTTATATGCATGATTATTTATAGCCTCGTATTTCTCCTTCGAATCTTTGGTTTAGTTAGGCCGACTAGATCGATTTTCTTGCCATGGGAAGAGGTGCTTTGTGATGTGTTCGATCTTGCGGCGTTCTTTCCCAGTGACAGAAGGGGCAGCAAGATACGCATGTATCGTTGCTATTAAGGATAACAAGATGGTGTCTATTCCTATCTGAATAGATCTTGTCTACATCATGTCATCGTTCTTATTGCATTCACTTGTGCAGAGACGTGCTATACAAACGGGTTTTACCCCCTTTCCGCGACGGAGTTTTAAACCGTTGCCTAGTGAGTGTGTGCGATAGGGGGTTCCTTCCCACACGACCCAGAAACCATCGGGGATAGGCCCTCTGGCCACACAGGCAGGAGCAAAATGAGCTCGTGTGCGATCGGGCGAGGCATCGAAGCCCAATCGTTTCCGTTCGTATGTACATCCCACACGGTGCATCCCAGAAAAACATTTCCGTTCGTATGTATACCACACACAGTTTTTTGTGTGGAAACGTTTGTGCAAGGTGGCCTAACGCAAATACTTCTCTGCCGGAAGCCGTGTGTGATTGTTAGTTGATCCAATATGCCTACTTTCTAAAAACCATCTGGGTTTTATGAGTTCATCACCCGCGGTGTTGTCTGAGTAACCGTCTGCAATAGAAAACCCCAATAAGCAGGGTAATTAGCCTATTATTGATAATCCATGTAGTAATCAAATTGACATTTCTTATAAAACACACCAGATATTTCATATCTGTATAATGGCAACCAGGATTTCATAATCAAATTACATCAGATAGCTTCAGCACTCAGTTACACCAAAGAGGGATATAGCTGGCTAAGTCATTACACAACAGCACCAAGTTTCACATGCAACATCGAAAACCTTTGGAAAGTAGCATCATACACGGTAAATAGACAGATGAATCTCATCTAGGAAACTGCCGAAGCGGAAGGCAAATATTGAGCCTTCAGTGATGTTGAATGTCCTTGCAACTTTAGGCCAGTGGCTATGGATAATTGCCCGCCCAAACTTTGTCCTCTTCAGGAAGACTACAATATTGTATTGTGGGTGTTGAATGAATATCTTCCTCGCCTCTTGACCATGCAGGTGGAGGTAATCATCGGTGAACTACTTTGAAAAGTATTGAAAACAAAGATATGCATAAATTGCTGTTATAAATTTTGAAATGACACAAGGGGTAAAACCAAGGTAAAAGAGTTAGTACCATCCTATAGTTGACTGATGTCTTCTTCATTGTGCAAACAAAGATCTTGCTGTTATTCGTCGCAAGTTTCTTCATCCTAACAATCTTTCTGAGTTTCTTGACTTGACTGATATTCATGGACATCTCATTTACCCATATGCAAAATGGGTCGAACTGTGGGTCTAAGCCCCTGACAGCAGGACCTACATGTGCAAGACCAAATTTGTGACAGCCTAGTTTCTGCCCTCCTTTATTTGCCTGATTTTTCATTTGAATTGATTTTGAAATTTGGAGTTTTTGAATCTTTTCATATGGACTTAGACACTTGGGTACCCTTGGCTTTCACCCAAGTGCATCATTTCTCTCCCTAACCATCATTCCCTCTTTGATCCTACCCAACATAATATTTGGAATATTTTTCTTAAATGAAAAATATTCATTTTTCCTCTCTAAAACCCTAGCTAGTTCAATGAGCTCCAAAGCAACCCCAATTTCTCTGGCTCACAAAAATCTGAGAAAATTCACAAATATTCTTTGAACCCTAGGGCACCTTCCTGAGCAAAAATATTTCATCACTTTTTGGAATATTTTTGCTACAGAAAATATTTTCTGTTCTGGACAGAAATGGTGGTTTCTACAGCAACTACCATTTTACTTGCTCCATTGTGCCTGAACTTTCTTGTGCATCATCACCTTAGTAGATGATGGCTAGCCTACAAAGCACAGCCCCCAACTCCCAACCATTTGACCTCAGTAACCTCTCAAAGTTACTAATCAGAAACTTACCTGGCTTGTAAAATCTTCTCTACTGCATCTGGAGCCAAACCAAAGCGTGGTAATCTTCAAAACTACCACGAACAACAAGCCAGACATGATCTTTGGACATTGGTCGGCCTAAGGGAAGAGTTCACGCGGTTACCACGCGTGTCCACGATGCCAGCATGCGTGTCGACGCGCTCCGAGTGCCGCCGAGCGCTCTGTTTCGCGCGTGCTCGCTTCCCCGACTGCCCGAGCGTGCCAAACTTCGCCACCATCTTCGTCTCAACTCCCTTAACTCCCCCTGGCACTCGCCAACACCGGAGCTCGCCACAGCGAGCACGGGCGCGGTCCGGCCAACGCAACAGTGCACTCTGCACTGTGCTCGTCGCCTTCCTCTTGATCCCGTGCTCGTCCCCGTTCGCCCACAGTCCCCGCGTGAGTTGCGTCGCCTTCTCCTCCTCTCACTGACGCTGCTCGTCGCCGGACGCAGTGTCCAGGTGTCACCGGCGGAGCCCGATCCACCCCCCCGACGCTGGCCTATAAAAGGAGCCACCCCCAGCCTCCTCGAGCACCATCCTCCACTCCCACACACTCCACAAACGTGTAGATAGCCGTAGCCCGGCCGGGCAGGCCGCGGGCCGCCGTCCCCGAGCTCGAGCTCGCCGGCGATCCCCTCGGGTCGTCGCGGTAGCTCCAGCCCCTCCCAGGCCAGGGCGACCCTTCCAGAGCCTCCGCCTCTCTCCGGTGAAGCCGCCCCGTCCACTTGGAGCCCCTGGAGTTGCCTCTGCTCGCCGTCTTCCTCATCTCCGGCGACCCCGCTCTCTGCCTCCGCTTGCGAGGTCGATTCCGACACTGTCCGACCACCCCTAGCTACGCTACGGGTACGGGCAGGTGCGCCTCCATCCCCTCTCTCGATCCCTCCCTCTCGTTTGGGCTAAGGAGCCCTCATCGCCGGCGAGAGCTCCGACGAAGCCCCGACCCCCTTTGTTTCCTCCTCCCTCTCCCCCTCGCCTGACTAGCGGGGCCCGCTAGTCAGCTACTCTGTACGCGCGCGAAGCGGTTCGAGTGGTGCCGCCCTGAGGCTTTACGCCTTCGACGTCACCCCCCATAGTCTGTTTTATTTAAATTCAAATTCATTTAATTTACAGAGAGCTTCAAACAGCTATAACTCTTCAACCATAAGTCCAACTGAATTGATTCTTTTTGCATTGTGTTCTTTGCAAAGAAATCTAGCAGCTCACCAATGATGAGATTTTTTTGTGCTTCCTAGATTTTCTGGTGATTTTCAGAAGGGTTCTTGATATTTTCTTCTTGTGTTTAAAATTATTTTCAGAGGGTGAGGCTTGTCTTGAGGATCACCAGAAGGCTTGTGAACCTCATCTGCACTAAGGCAAGCCACAACAACATTTTCATGGTGCCATTTCAATATTTATGTTTTTCTTACTTGAATGAAAAGTTTAATCCATGCATTTAAATAACCATTATGTTATTTTTATTCTGTTAAATGCTTGTTTCAGTTAATATGCTTGATTGACAGAATGTTTGAAACTAACTTAGCTGGTAAAGAATCTAGGATTCAATTGTGATGATGAAAGAATAATATTGTGATACAAATGAGTAATTACTTGAAGTTATTTTCTTGCATGAGTAAAATAATAAAAATTTGCTAGAAAATATTCTGGTTAAAGTAAGGTTTTTCCTAACCAGAAAAGTGGCATAAGTTCTTTTTCAGTAGTAGCATAATTTCATTGAGCACTGTCTAAAGTTTTACTGGCATAATGAATAACATTCAGTTTCTTATCAGCTCTTTGTCCTAGAACAGCACCAACAACATAATCACTAGCATCACACATAATTTCAAAAGGTAAGTTCCAATCAGGTGGTTGAATAATAGGTGCAGAAATTAAGGCTTTCTTGAGTGTTTGAAAGGCTTCTAAACAATCATCATCAAAAACAAAAGGAATATCCTTTTGCAAAAGACTCGTAAGAGGCCTAGAAATTTTAGAAAAGTCTTTGATAAATCTCCTATAGAAACCAGCATGGCCTAAGAAACTATGAATACCTTTTATATCTTTAGGACATGGCATTTTCTCAATTGTATCAACCTTAGCTTTGTCCACTTCAATACCTCTTTCAGAAATTTTATGACCCAAGACTATGCCTTCATTAACCATAAAGTGGCACTTCTCCCAATTCAAGACAAGATTTGTTTGTTCACATCTCTGCAAAACTCGATCAAGATTGCTTAAACAATCATCAAAAGATTTCCCGTAAATAGAGAAGTCATCCATGAAAACCTCAACAATCTTTTCACAAAAGTCAGAGAATATAGCAGTCATACATCTTTGAAAGGTAGCAGGTGCATTACATAAACAGAAAGGCATATGTCTATAGGCATAGCTTCCAAAAGGACAAGTAAAAGTGGTCTTTTCTTGATCAGGTTGAGAAACAGGTATTTATGAAAAGCTAGAATATCCATCAAGGAAGCAAAAGTGTGTGTTCTTAGATAATCTTCCAAGCATTTGATCAATAAAAGGCAAATGGTAGTGATCTTTTCTAGTAGCTTTGTTTAATTTTCTAAAATCAATTACCATTCTATAGCCTATAACAATTCTTTGTGGAATAAGTTTATTCTTATCATTAGGAACAACAGTTATACCTCCTTTCTTAGGGACACAATGAACAAGACTTACCCATCTACTATCAGCTATAGGATAGATTATACCTGCTTCCAGAAGTTTTAATATTTCCATTCTTACCACTTCTTTCATCTTCGGATTTAACCGACGTTGGTGATAAACAACGGGTTTAGCATCAGGTTCCATATTAATTTTGTGCTGACATAGAGTGGGACTAATGCCCTTTAAATCATCAAGAGTATATCCAATAGCAGCTCGGTGCTTCCTTAGAAATTTCAATAATCTTTCTTCTTCATGTTTTGAAAGTTTAACACTAATAATAACAGGATATATCTTCTTTTCATCAAGATAAGCATATTTCAAAGTGTCTGGCAATTGTTTTAATTCAAACATAGGATCACCTTTAGGTGGAGGACGACCTCCTAGAGTTTCAATAGGCAAATCGTGTTTAAGCAGAGGACGTTGTTCAAAGAAAATCTTATCTATTTCATTTCTTTCATGCATATGTAAATCATTTTCATGGTCTAGCAAATATTGTTCGAAAGGATCAGTGGGGGGCACAGAAATAGAAGCAAGACCAATTAATTCATATTTACTAGGCAATTCTTTTTCATGAAGCTTTCTATTAAACTTGGAAGAATTAAACTCATGAGACTCATCACCAAAACTAACACCGACAGTTTGTTTCTCACAATCTATTCTAGCATTAACGGTGTTCAAGAAAGGTCTACCAAAGATAATGGGACAAAAGTCATCTTGTGGGGAACCAAGAACAAGAAAATCAGTAGGGTATTTTATTTTCCCACACAAGACTTCAACATCTCTAACAATCCCAATTGGTGATATAGTGTCTCTATTAGCAAGTTTAATAGTAACATCTATGTCTTCTATCTCTGCAGGTGCTATGTCATTCATAACTTCTTGATATTAGGTGTAAGGGATAGCACTCACACTAGCACCTATGTCACATAAACCATGATAATAGTGATCTCCTATTTTAACTGAGATGACAGGCATGCCAACAACAGGTCTATGTTTGTCCTTTTTATCAGGTTTGGCAATTCTAGCACCTTCTTCACAGAAGTAAATAACATGCCCATCCATATATTCTTCCAAGAGATCTTTAACCATAGCAATACTAGGTTCTACTTTGATTTGTTCATCAGGTTTAAGTGTTCTAATATAGCTTTTGTTAACCACAGTTAAAACTTTAGCATGTTCCTTTATCCTAACAGGAAAAGGTGGTTTCTCAATATAAGCGGAAGGAACAACTGGATCAACATTGTAAAGTATAGTTTCTTCTTTAATTGGTATCGGTTCTTTAATTTCTTATTTAATAGGTGGGTCATATTTAAACCACTTCTTTTTAGGGAGTTCAACATGCGTAGCAAATGATTCACAAAAGGAGGCTACTACCTCAGAGTCAAGTCCATATTTAGTGCTAAACTTTTGAAAAGCATCGTATCCATAAAAGATTTAACACAATCATACTTAAGCTTAATACCTGCCTCTTTACCTTCGTTGAGTTCCCAATCTTTAGAGTTGCGTTTAATTCTTTCCAAAAGAACCCACCGGAATTCAATAGTCTTCTTCATAAAAGAACCAGCACAAGAAGTATCCATTGTTTGATCATTACGAGAAAGCCGAGCATAAACGTTCTGGATAATAATTTCTCTTGAGAGCTCATGATTGGGGCATGAATATAACATTGACTTAAGCCTCCCCCATGCTAGAGTGATACTTTCTCCTTCACGAGGCCAAAAATTATATATATAATTCCGATCACGATGAACTAGATGCATAGGATAATTTTTTTGATGGAACTCCAATCGATTCCAATTCCAAGATCCAATATCATCGCATAGCCTATACCATGCCAATGCTTTTCCCTTCAAAGATAAAGGGAAAAACTTCTTCATAACTTCATCCCCGGGTAAACCTGCAAGCTTGAACAATCCACAAATTTGTTCTACATATATCAAGTGCATATGAGGATGTTTGGTTCCATCTCCTGCATAAGGATTAGCTAACAGTTGTTCTATCATACCCGAAGGAATTTCATATTCAATATTTTCAGTAGGTGCAGTAGGTTGAGGGGTAGCTAATTGTGGTTCTGGACGAGGTGAAGATACCCCGAACAAACCCCTCAAAGGATTGTTTTCCATAGTAACAAGTGGCAATAAATTTCAGCACACTATATAAATGTTTCCTTACCAAATTCCACTTACCAAAGGCGCTTCACTCCCCGGCAACGGCACCAGAAAATAGCCTTGATGACCAACAAGTATAGGGGATCAATTATAGCTCTTTTCGATAAGTAAGAGTGTCGAACCCAACGAGGAGCAGAAGGAAATGACAAGTAGTTTTCAGTAAGGTAATGTCTGCAAGTGCTGGAATTGTAAGTAGCAGAGTAGTTTGATAGCAAGATAATTTGTAATGAGCAAGTAACGATAGTAGTAACAAAAGCGCAGCTAGGTAGCCCAATCCTTTTGAGGCAAAGGACAGGCCAAAACGGTCTCTTATGATAAGCAAAGCGTTCTTGAGGGTACACGGGAATTTCATCTAGTCACTTTCATCATGTTGGTTTAATTCGTGTTTGGTACTTTGATAATTTGATATGTGGGTGGACCGGTGCTTAGGTGCTGTTCTTACTTGAATAAACCACCTCCTTATGATTAACCCTCCCGCAAGCATCCGCAAATACGAGAAAAGTATTAAGAATAAATTCTAACTATAGCATTAAACTTTTGGATCCAATCGGTCCCTTACGGAATAGCGCATAAACTGGGGTTTAAGCTTCTGTCACTCTCGCAACCCATCATCTAATTGCTACTCCGCAATGCATTCCCTTAGGCCCAAATATGGTGAAGTGTCATGTAGTCGATGTTCACATGACACCACTAAGGGAATCACAACATACATCCTATCAAAATATCGAACACATATCAAATTCACATGATTACTTGCAACATGATTTCTCCCGCGGCCTCAAGAACAAAAGTAACTACTCACAAATGATAATAATGCTCAAGATCAGAGGGGTATTAAATAGCATATTGGATCTGAACATACAATCTTCCACCAAATAAACCATATAGTAATCAACTACAAGATGTAATCAACACTACTAGTCACCCACAAGCACCAATCTATAGTTACGATAACAAGATTGAACACAAGAGATGAACTAGGGTTTGAGATGAGATGGTGTTGTTGAAGATGTTGATGGAGATTGCCCTCCTCAAGATGGGAGAGTTGTTGGTGATGATGATGACGATGATTTCCCCCTCCGGGAGGGAAGTTCCCCCGGCGGAATCGCTCTACCGGAGGGCAAAAGTGCTCCTGCCCAAGTTCGGCCTCGAGACAGCGGCGCTCCGTCCCGAAAGTCCTCTCCTTATTTTTTCTAGGTCCAAATGACCTATATACCAGAAGATGGGCACCGGAGGTGGGCCTGGGTGAGCACAACCCACCAGGGCGCGCCTGGGCTCCCTGGCGCGCCCAAGTGGGTTGTTCCCACCTGGTGGGCCCCCTCTGGTAGTTATTTGCTCGAATATTCCTCAAATATTCCATAAAAAATCTCCGTGAAGTTTCAGCTTGTTTGGAGTTGTGCGGAATAGGTGGCCTGACGTAGCTTTTCCAGGTCTAGATTTCCAGCTACCGGAATTCTCCCTCTTGGTGTGTACCTTGCAAATTATGAAAGAAAGGCATTAGAATTACTCCAAAAAGCATTATTATGGATAAAAACATCATAAATAACAGTAAGAAAACATGATGCAAAATGGACGTATCAACGATCTCTTCGAGATGGGGAGGGAGAAGCCTACGCCCTGGAGGTATGTCATCGTCACTATGTTTGTTTTTTAACAAGTCTTTCTATAAATATAAAACTCATATGAGTAATTTTCTTCAGTCCGCCGAAGGTGCGTCTCAGTAGCGACTCCTCAAACGGGCTAGGAGACCCTCATGCCCAGCACTTTGATGCTGGGTTCTGAGCCACCCCCGCCTCATGCTCCAGGGCGGGCTACTGCGGGGTGAACCGAAGAGATGGAGGTAGCCCTAACGAGCTCCTCCTTGAAGGAAGAGCACCGCGCGTTGATCGGCGCGGTGCTGCAGGGATTCCAGTCTGCAGAGGCCGGAATGCCTGAGGTCTTCAAGGGCCACGTCATGAGCTTCGAGGTATTTATTTGTATTTGTATTAAGAACAACCTCCCTGCTTAGATTTATTTGCAAATCCATGTATCTGTCCGAAGATGTTTTCACTTATGTTACATCATAGCACTTAGACAGCGTAGCCAGTGAGTAGTCCCTGAGCCCAAGGCTAGTTTTAAGAAACTAGCATTGGGGTCGAAGCAAAATATCGTAAAGTGATAAAGAAGTAGCCCCCAGGACTCTGGCAGGCATCATGAAATGCGTGTCAGGAGTATTGATATCTAGAACAGGGGCTAAGTAGAAATTATTTGGTTGCAGGTTTTGACTTAGGCTCCGAACTCCGCCTCCGAGGAGATTGCGGAGATGAACCGGAAGCTCAAGAGGTCCGAAGAGGACCTCGATCTGATGAACAAGCAGATGAAGCAGTCCAAGGTAAGCTATAAATTCGAGGTGGTGTCAAATTTATTTTGAGCAAAGATAGCTTATTTGAATTAAAAGCTAATGCCGAACTGTTTTAATGACAACTACTATGGCCGAGCTTGAGCGGCTCATGGCCGAGCTGTTGAAAGCTCGGCAGGAGGCCCAACAGTAAAAGGCTGCGGCTACCAAGGCTGAGAAGGACCTAGCCACCGAAAAGGTGGCTAGGGACAAGGACCAGGCGTGGGTCCTAGAGGTGGAGGAGACCCTGAAAGGCATGTACGAGGCTCGCGATGCCCTTCAGGTCAAGGAGGAGAAGGCCAACGAAGATCTCAAGAAGCTCCGTTAGCGCATGTCGAGCTCCAACCTAGGCCCGGGCCAACCACGAGGTGCTCCAGCATGTGGAGGAGATTGCCGCGGGTAAGCCATTTTTTCTTTAGTTTGTGTTTGGCAACAAGCGGTTCGTCGAGCTCACCCAGTTCTGGCGCTCCACAGAGGTCTCTGCAGATCTCCCAAAGAGTGCATCGGATGCCACCCACAACTTAGGTGAGCGGGAGGGACACAAGGTGGAGAAGACATTCTGGCAACAATTCTGATAACCCACAAGTATAGGGGATCGCAACAGTTTTCAAGTCTAAAGTATTCAACCCAAATTTATTGATTCAACACAAAGGAATCCAAAGAATATTTGCAAGTATTAGCAGTTGAGTTGTCAATTCAACCACACCTGGAGACTAAATATCTGCATCAGAGTGATCAATAGCACAGTAGTATGGTAGTTTGATAGCGAGAGCAATGATAGTAACAGTAACAGTAGCAGTAGCAGCAATAGTTTGTAGCAATTGTGACAGTAGTAGAAACAATAGTAACTTAGCAAAAGACAATATGTGAAAAGCTCATAGGCATTGGATCGGTGATACCGTTGGATAACATTCATCATGTAACAGTCATAACCTAGGGCGACACAGAACTAGCTCCAATTCATCAATGTAATGTAGGCATGTATTCCGTATATAGTCATACGTGCTTATAATAAGAACTTGCGTGACATCTTTTGTCCTACCCTTCTGTGGCAGCGGGGTCATAAGGAAACTAAGGGATATTAAGGCCTCCTTTTAATAGAGAACCAGAACAAAGCATTAACACATAGTGAATACATGAACTCCTCAAACTACGGTAATCACCGGAAAGAATTCCAATTATTGCCACCTTGGGGTATGCGGATCATAACACGTAGGAGGTGCATACAACTTGCAAGATCGGATCAATAACACACATATATTCATGAGAACATAAAGGGTTCAGATCTGAAATCATGGCACTCGGGCCCTAGTGACAAGCATTAAGTATGGCAAAGTCATAGCAACAACAATCTCAGAACATAGTGGATACTAGGGATCAAGCCCTACCAAAACTAACTCGATTACATGATAAATCTCATCCAACCCATCGCCGTACATCAAGCCTACGAAGGAATTACTCACTCAATGGCGGTTAGCATCACGAAATTGATGATGGAGGATGGTTGATGATGACGAAGAAGGAAGACCCCCCTCGCCGGAGCCCCGAACGGACTCCAGATCTGGCCTCCCGATGAAGAATAGGAGGTGGCGGTGGTTCCATATCGTAAAACATGATGAAACTTCCTCTCTTATTTTTTTCTCAGGAAATAGGAATTTATAGTGCTGAGATTAGGGTCAGCGGAGCCATGTGGGCCCCACAAGCCACCAGGGCGTGCCGAGGGGGTGGGCGCGCCCTGGTGCCTCCTGGGCACCTGTTGGCCCCCTCCAGTGTGTTGGGTTCTACGGTAGGGTGCGTCGACTGCAAATTAAAATTTTCCTACGCGCGGAACAACCAGGAACATGCTACGGGAGATGGATCACAGTTCGTTACCACTAGTCGCGCAATGCCGTGCAGCGGAAGAAGAGTTGG
This sequence comes from Triticum aestivum, assembly GCF_018294505.1. Lineage (NCBI taxonomy): Eukaryota > Viridiplantae > Streptophyta > Magnoliopsida > Poales > Poaceae > Triticum > Triticum aestivum. The sequence goes on along the minus strand of NC_057808.1, from coordinate 308,272,943 downwards.
GGCAGCGCGTCCGCGTGGTTCGTCTCCTCCTCGTTCGATCTCCCTCGAACAGCCGGTCATCGGATCCCTCGTACAGGTTCACCGGAGCGGCGCAGGTGCACCGCCTCTAATGGTATCTGCGCGTGCAGGAGGAACATCATGTGGCGGACTTCTAGGTTCGATCACACAATCGGCGGCGAGAGGAGGTGGCTATTCGCAACACATGCAAACCCTTGTGACAGCGCCGAAGCGATCAATCGCATGAGTGTGCCGCACCCCACTTTATATAGGCGTCCGTCGCGGGCTCAACACTTGGGCCTCGCATGGACCCTAAAGCCCTTAAGTCTACTCGGCCACAATCCGAATACAGCTCGGATCATATCCGACCAATGTCCTCGGATTCGACCTCGTAGGTTCCTTCCCTTAAGCGCGCGACCCCTTAGGTTCAAGCCGGCTTGGTTGCAGTTCGGATCACCTCCGAACTGCACAGTTGGTAGCGGCCTCTTGCAAGGCATGCCGAACACCAAGCAGACTATGAAGCTGGTTAGGCGAACCTGTACATCATACTTCCATTCCTTTTGCCACACGATATACGTTGTCGGGCTCAAGGCGAGTCTGTCATCCTTGTGCTAGTCCGACCTCTTTCTCGTTCCAGTGATGCCGACCATAATCCGGATTATCTCATAATCCTTGTCGCATGGCCATGCTTATCCTGGTCGGATCACACGGGGGCCCAGAGTATATCTCTCCTGATCGGAGGGGCAAATCCCATCTTGCTCGACCATGTCTCGCAGCATGGGTCTGGACAAGCCCGAAACCTACCTTTGTAACTACCCAGTCACGGAGTAGCGTTTGGTCGGCCCAAAGCAGGTCTGTCACCATCCCGAGTACATGTGCCAGCTCAGGTCTTAGGACATAGAACGTATGTTGTACTAGAGACTCAAAGATGACATATCGCTGTGTCTCATAGTTGGGTCTGTCCGACTCGGACCTTATCTCGACTCGGATCCGACTACGTCAAATCCGACCAGATCTTTCCAAGTCCATATTATCTGGTTAGCACCCAATGCTCCATGGCTAGTGAGACCAAGCCATCGACCATGTCATATGCTAGTCTAGTCGGCTGCACGTCCACACAGCCCTTTCGACTAGGGACCTTTTAGGACAGTCATCATACAATGCATAGTCCCACAAACAAGTCACGTACTTGCTGATACACATCATTGATAATGTCCAAGGACTATCTTTATTCATAAACACATAGGAAATATCATCATACATGATTGCCTCTCGGGCATATCTCCAACACAGTGGGTCTTTGCTCCAGTATTTTTTTTATATTCCATAAAAAAATCTCCAAAAAGTTTCGTCCAATTCCGAGAACTTTTATTTTTGCACAAAAACAACACCATGGTAGTTTTGCTGAAAACAACGTCAGTCCGAGTTAGTTTCATTCAAATCATGCAAATTAGAGTCCAAAACAAGAGCAAAAGTGTTTGGAAAAGTAGATACGACGAAGACATACCAAGTTCTAGGCATCTCCACATCCAGAGCTGCTAAATCATCGGATGAAGCAGTTGGTGGAGCTTCTTCGTATGGCATGGTCGGCGCTCCAGGACCTCTACATCAATCTATGGCCTGCGGAGGTGCTGCCGACTAGCTTCTTCGGGCTCCTGGCTCTGCTGCAGGAAGCTGTCCCGTAGGTGGCTCGCTAGAAGCGATCCGCGTGCCTGGAGGGGGCTTAGCGAGTGTACGCCTGCGGGAAGACGCATTTTCGGCATGCTGAAGCAGCGGTTGTGGCTGCGGGACCCCCGAAGGGAAGGATCGGTCCGTGAAGCAGTTCCTCGCCGAGGTAGTAGAAGGGCCCGGATTACCGAGGCCAGGTGTCCCAAGGACACTGTATTTTTAGATATCACTTCGGAGTGCGAGGTGTCTGGGATGTACAAAAACTATCTTTTGCTTTAATGAATGCGACTTTACATTCCATCATGTGATTGTGCTTGTTATTTTTTTGTTGTTTTTTGACTGCTGTTTGACCGTGTTAAACTGAAAGTGGCCAGTCGTCAGCTTCGACCCCATGTACAGTATACAGAGGGTGTTCTTTTTAGGCAATAGTGACCCTTAGCCGACGTCTCAATTCTCGAAGGCGGTCCGTGCTCAAAAGAACTAGGCAATCGGACTATAATGGCTTTATGACTTTCACTTAGTCATAGGAGTTTGACTGTGGGGGCCGATGACGAGCCCCCGATGTGTGAAGTGGTCGGCTATGTAGCCGGGGTCTATGCCACTGACCACTTCGGCTAATGCTAGGGAGAAGCCCTTCGTTTAACATGGGTGATGGCTAACGACACATCGCTTAATGCGGTCTTTGGACCGCCGACAAGTTTTTGCTCACCAAGACAGTCAGTTTTCGGCTTTGTCCACTGAGGCGCTCTGCCATGCGAGCTGGCGGCACTATCGCAGTGGTTGGCATTTCCATAGCCATTCCGAGATATATTGCCCTGCGACTTCCATTGCTCCGTCTTATGACATGAGTGTTCATCATCATAATGCTTTGCATGATCATATAGAGTTGAAATGATATTTGTGGAAAAGCCACCATTCATCATTGTTATACGTGTTACACTAGATCATTGCACATCCGGTACACTGCCAGAGGCATCCATATAGAGTCATATTGTTTCAGTATATTGAGTTGTAAGTAAATAGAAGTGTGATGATCATCATTATTAGAGCATTCTCCCAGTGAGGAAAGGATGATGGATGCATTGAATCCCCCACAAGTTAGGATGAGACTCTGGACTAAATAAAAAAAGAAGAAAAAAGAGGCCAAAAGAGCCCAACAAAAAAGAGAGAGAAAAAGAGAGAAGGGGCAATGCTACTATCCTTTTACCACACTTGTTCTTAGAGTAGCACCATGTTCTTCATATAGAGAGTCTCCTGAGTTATCACTTTCATATACTAGTGGGGATTTTTCATTATTGAACTTGGCCTGTATATTTTGATGATGGGCTTCCTCAAATGCCCGAGGTCTTCTTGAGCAAGCAAGTTGGATGCACACTCACTTAGTTTTAGTTTGAGCTTTCATACACTTATAGCTCTAGTGCATCCATTGCATGCCAATCCCTACTCCTCGCATTGATATCGATTGAAAGGTCTCTCCATTGCCTAATGATCCGCCGAGTTGATGCGAGCCTTTCTTCCTTTTTGACTTCTCCTATATATCTCTACCACTGCACTCTATTCCACCCCAGTGCTAATATCCATGGCTCAGACTCATGTATTGAGTGGAGTTGAAAGTGCTGAAGCGCATTAAAAAGTATGATACAATTGCTTGGCTTGACACCGGGGTGTGCTCATGATTTATACTTATGCGGTGGAAAGGCGGAGTCATGCCATGCTTACATAATTCAATGAGTAGGGATAACATTCATTGAGCATCGTATATTTTGAAAAAGTAATGATTATGTTCTTATATTCATGGATATTATTATGTTGATATCAATTACTTCATCGTTTCTCACTATTTATACCGTAAACAGATCACATGATAAACATGCTAGGTACCATTCAACATCAAAAATTCTGTTTTGTTTATTTACCTACTTGAGGACGAGCAGGAATTAAGCTTGGGGATGCTGATACGTCTCCAATGCATCTATAATTTTTGATTGTTTCATGCTATTATATTACCAATCTTACATACTTTATATGCAATTTTATATCATTTTTTGGGACTAACCTGTTAACTCGGTGGCCAGTACCAGTTACCGTTATTTTTTCTTTTTTTTGGCTTTTTCATAAAATCAATACCAAACGAAGTGCAAACACGATGAAACTTTACGGCGATTTTTTCTTGACAAGAAGGGACTCTAGAATGTTTGGGAGGAGGCCAGAAGATCTATGGGAGAGCGACGAGCTCACACGGCGCGCCCAGGGCGCGCCACCTGAGCTCATGGGTCCCACACAACTCCGTTTGACCTAATTCCAACTCCATAAATTCCCAAATGTTCCCAAACCAACAGAGAGCCATCCAAAACACTTTTTCCACCGCTGCAAGCTTCTGTTCTTCTGCGATCCTATCTGAAGGACTTTTCCGGTACTCTGTCGGAAGGGAAATCGATCATGGAGGGCTTCTACATCAACCTTACTGCACCTCCAATAATGTGTGAGCAGGTCACCACAGACCTACGGGTCCATAGCTAGTAGCTAGATGGCTTCTTCTTGCTCTCCGATCTTCAGTACAAAGTTCTCCATGATCTCCATGGAGTTCTATCCGATATAATCTTCTTTTGCGGTGAGTTTGTTGGGATCCGATAAATTGTGGGTTTATGATCAGATTATTTGTTGATAGTAATTAAGTCTTTACTAAACTTATTATGCATGATTGTTATATCTTTGTATTTCTCTCCGATCTATATGTTTGGTTTGGCCAATCAGATTGATTTATCTCCAATGGGAGAGGTGCTTTGTAATGGGTTCAATCCTACGGTGTCCTCACCTCGTGCAGAAGGGGTAGCGAGGCACATATTTGTATTATTGCCATTAAGGGTAAAACGACGGGGTTCAATAATATTTCTTGGTTTTATTCTGTCTAGATTATGTCATCATACTTCATGCATTACTCTGTTTGTCTTGATTTAATACATAGAGAGGCAAGCATATAAGCGCTCTCGAAGTGGAGTAATAGTAGTAGATGCAGGTAGGAGTCAGTCTACTTGTTACCGACGTAATGCCTATATCCATGATCATTGCCATGAATAACATCATAACTATGCGCTTTTATATCAATTGCCCAACAGTAATTTGTCTATCCACCGTATGCTATTTATTCGAGGGAGAAGCCTCTAATGAAAACTATGGCCCCCGGGTCTACTTTTATCATACTGCGAAAAAACAAAAATAGCATTTTGTTATCTTTTATTTTACTTTACAATTTATATATCTACCACTACCAGATTTGATCATTGCAAGTAACGAGTTCAGGGGGATTGACAACCCTCTTGTCCGCGTTGGGTGCAAGTATTTGCTCTTGTGTGTGCAGGTACTGTTCACTAGGATTTGCGTGGTTCTCCTATTGGTTCGATGACCTTGGTTCTCATTGAGGGAAATATTTATCCGCTACTATATTGCTTCACCCTTCCTCTTCGGAGAAAATCCTACCGCAGCTCACAAGTAGAATCGCCCGACTCGGCCCCACCCCAAGAGGACCCCTCCTGGCCGCGGCGCCAGTCGACGGCAGCATCGTTGGCGCTCGCCGCCCGACCCCGCCCCGTTCTGTGGTCGCCTCCGTCCCGCCTCGTCGGCCATCGGTGAGCTCTCTCTATCTCCTCTCTTCCCCCCTCTCCCTCCCCTCCTCTCTTCCCTTCTCTCTGTCTCCTCTGTCTCCCGGTCGCCGGCTGCTATTTCTTAGATGGATTGATGGATATTGCATAGATAGATGGATGGATAAACTGAATTTGCTACTCCTAGAAGTTTTGCTATTTGTGAATGGCACTAGTAGCTAATGTGAATGGTGAATTTGCTAGTATGTCTCAATTTTTTTGCTATTGTGAATGGTGAATGATGATAAGTATGTCTCAATTTTTTGCTACTATCAATCGCGGATGGTCCTAGATGATATTTGTATCTTTTTTCATTCTCAACTTTGAAACAACCAAGCATTAGAATTCAACAAGCAATTTCAATCCAGGGACATTCTAGACATTTCAACACATAACTTATCCGACAATCTCAGATTAGAATCTAGAAAAGAACTCAATGGCTAATTCTGTGGGAAGTTTCCCGGAATCAGATTTTGATGAATCAAAAGCTGAAAAGAACTAGGCCTATATCTCGCTCACTATGAGATGTAACACCCTCTCGCCTCTTTGCTTGGATGTGTGCTTGTCTTAGTGGGGCGGTCCAATATCTCGGTTTGGCAACGTTCTATATATCGGTACGAACCAGTTTTTAGAACTTTTCGTGCAGTTTTTAATTTATATGTTTTTCTTTATCGGTTCTTTGTTTTATTTTGGTTTCTATGTGTTTTCCCTATTGGTGTTTTACAGTTTTCTTTGTGTTTTCTTTTAGATTTTTACCATTTATTTTTCAAATACATATAGAAATAAACATTAAACTTTGTTCATATACATGTTCAACATTTTTCAGATACACGTTAAACCTTTTTAAAAATACAGGTTAAAATTTGACAAATGTACATTGAATATTTTTGAAACACACGATGAACATTTTTTTATACACACATTTAACAATTTTCCTTCAAATGCTAAGCTCCCCGATTTGGAGCCTCCTGGTGTGTCCTGGGTTGTGGGAGTGCCCATGGGCCCCACTTGTAAGGGGTGTCGTTGGTAGAGAGCAACACACATGTATACAGTCGTAATACGCCGATCATTGTTTTTGGTTTTGAGAATGTTCTAGAAGTTGTTTCCTGTTTTTTTTTCCTATGTTTTCTCAACCTAGTTTCCCCTTTTTTTCTATTTTCACATATTAATTCATGAACATGTAAGCTCTTGAAGATTTTTTTTGAAATTCATGAATTTTTTTAAATTCATCAATATATTTAAAGTTCACGAACATTTTAAAAGTCTATGAACATTTTTAAATTTGTGAACCTTTTTAAATTCAAGAACATTGTCCGTGATCCAAGAATATTTTTAAAATTCACAAACATTTTATTGTTTTTAATTCGCAACATTTAAAAAAATCATGAACATCTTTTGATTTAACGGGTCTTTCCAAATAAATAAACGATAGTCGGTTTTCCGGAGCTAGCACCAGGAGCGAGTAGAAAGAAAAACTAAGCGAGAGAGCGGAGCGAGAAGCCGAACTGAGCGAGCGAGAGCTTCATGGGCCGGCCCATATGTGACCGTTATAGCAACAATTTCGTCGTTTCAGCATTGAATACAAGCTCCTAAGGGGCTTCCACAACCAATACTGGCTGACACCACGGCCGAAACGTGTAAGGACATCACAACCATGCACCGAACAACTTCACTCTCTTATCAAAACAATTACCGTCTTCAACAACAACCCAACATAATATATGAAAAAAACACTGCCTAAACATAATTGAAATCCGAACCAACGCAGATAAAACCAGAATGAAATAAGACCGCAATAACAAGTTAGAGAAAAAAGAAGTTAATCCTAGGAGTGAAAAATAACGTGACAAAGCTTGCGTTAGCCTTTAGTGGGACAGTAGTCCCGACCAAAACTAGCGAACCTAATGATTTATCCACCCTAGCTCTTTTTTCTGTTCTTTTAGGAACACCCAAGAGCTTTGCGTGTTGATTCATTAGGAACGTGAGGAAAATACATAGTTTTCTTAGAGATACATGGAGCAACGTGCATACCCAACCGACCAAACCACCTCTCTTCTTCTGTTTCCACACTAGGATTTAGAACCTCCATTCTAGGCAATTTTGATCTATGGATGAAATCATTTCACAAAATGAACTGCTTTTATTTTTTTACTCAGTTGACCTTTTTGAGTGGCGCCCGCACGAAGACGCCACACTATACTGTGCAGCGCCTGATTGACAGGCGCTGCACACCTAACCAGCGTCGCACCCGGGTGATTCGAGAATTACTAAGTCAGTGTGCAGCGTCTGAGAGCTAAGTGGCACATTATACAGTGTAGCGCCTAGCGCTTAGGCGTTGCACTAGTGGTTGCTTCATTTGTAGTGGTAAATAATGCAACCACTAGTGCAACGAAATGAAGCAGTGCAACGCCTAAAGGCTAGGCGCTACACTGTACAGTGTGGCGCCTAACTCTTAGGCGCTGCACATTGACTTAGTAATTTTTAGGTAGTCCGGGGTGCAACGTTGGGCAGGCATGTAGCGCCTATGAGTCAGGCGTCGCACAGTGTAGCGTGGCGCCTTCATGTCGGGCGTCATTCAAAAAGGTCACCTGAATGAAAATTTTTAGGGACAGTTTATTTTGTGAAATGTTTTTATCCACAGGTCAAAATTGTTAAATTTGCCTCCGTTCTACCATGATGCGAGATACGTCCTCCGTTTGCACGGAAGGCGCGCGTTCTCGAATGTACGGTTGTTACGCTCCTTCCAAAGGTACAATAGAACCAGATTGATCAGTGCATTTAGGCTTTTATGCTGTTTGCCGGGCGTGGCATCGTGTACCCCTTGCCATAAGGTAATATGTCTTTGTAAATATTTCATTATGGACTACATACGGAGCAAAATAAGTGAACTATACTTTAAAATGCATTTATATATATCCGTATATGTTCCATAGTGAAATATCTACAAAGACTTATATTTAGAAACGGAGGGAGTACGAGGTGAGTAACGTTTAACACTAAACAAACCACACACCAAGCAACCCAGTGAGCAGTGACATCGGACAATCAAGGAAGAGATAGATGTTGAACGGTTCCTCCGAGAAAACAAAGGTTGCATCCCGTGTCTCCCGCCACTCATGTTTAGTCGAATGCTTTTATTCAGCTACGGTATTTTTGCATCGGCCTTTTCACTCACAGCGTGTTTGGTTGGGGAGTTGAAGACAGGGAATGGAAGTTTAAGGTAAGTGGCACTTTAAGTCCTTTGATTGACTCAGGGCATGGGAATTAAGAAGGGAAGGGGAAGGAGAATTAAGAGGCCCAATTCCTTCAAATATCTTCCTAGGAGGACCCTGGTAATTTAACCTGGGATTGGGAATTGACAGAGAAAAAAAACATTTTGTTGGTTGGGACGTGGTGAGGGGTGGCCTTTCATGTTGAAAGTTGGTTATTTCTCTGCCTAATCCCACCTACTAAATAGGGGCAGTTAATTATCTCTTAAATTCCCACCTTTAATTGCCTCCACATGCCAAACAGAGGAATGGGACTTCAAATCAACTTCCCATGTATAATCCCTTGGCAAATTCCCATCGCTAAACTCCCATGCCCTCTCCTTGTCGTTACCAAACACGCTGTCTCAGGGTTTAGCTAGGTCGTGTCTCAGGCCAACTCCACCGCACGACTCTAAACAGACGTCTGATTTGGTCGGATTTTATCTCTTTGGAGCGGCAATGGGTTCGCCCATGTCCGCCTCTGTCCGGTGGGTCGTGGGTGCGCCCAATGCGCGGCCGCACCCCAAACCATGTCCGTGTTGGACGTGATAAAAAAAAGAAAAACCAAAATAAAATGACTTAAAAATAAATAAACGCAGTTAAAAAAACTTAAAACATAAGTTAAGGGGTTATGGCCATAAAACGGCTAATTTTTTTAAATAATACATTTTTTATTAAATTACAGAAATATTACGCTGAAAAAAGATTTTTCAAAAATAATACACCATCGGCCCGCTGCAGGCCGACTGAGCCCAGTCAGCCCACAGCAGGCCGACTGGTGGCCCATCAGCTTGCTGCTGGCCGATTGGGCTGTCGGCCACCAGATCAAGCCCAGTTGGCCGATAGGCCTGCAGTGGGCCGACTAGGCTCGGTTGGCCTGCTGTGGGCCGACTGGTGCATGCCATCATTTTTTTCCGAATGATCGCTGGTTTTTTTGTAAAACTTTGACGTATTCCGCACAACCCTTTCCCGCCACCCATTTCCCGCCACCCGTTTCCCGCCAACCCTTTCCCGCCACCCGTTTCCCGCCACCCGTTTCCCGCCAACCCTTTCCCGCCACCCGTTTCCCGTCACCCATTTCCCGCCATACCGCAGTCGTTCTTTCCCGCCATTTTCTCCTGTCTACCTATAAAACCCCCTTCAGACGGAGGTGGATAAGCATTGCAGTGTAGTGTAGTTGAGATGTCCCATTATCCTTTCGATCGTAGTTTTCACCCTGGGATGAGCAGGACTCTTCTGAGGCTAGCTACCGATTTCAGGATGGATAATAGGATAGTTCCATGGGACGAACTCACCGGTAGTGACACCATAATGAATGAGTTGGCTCACCAATTACGTAGGTCTGGGTGGCCTGAAAGGACCTATGAGGAGGTACGTAAAGAACTTCTTAGGTTGCATGACAGGTGGAAGAAGGTAGTGGTGCCGAAGAGTGAAACTTTCAGAAGGATTGCAGCAAATAATCCATGTTTATGGACTGAGGAGAGCGAGGACGAAGATGATATCTTCATGCCGCCGCTTCCGGGTTCTGCATCGTCGAAGGGCAAGAGTTCTTCATCATCGAAGGGCAAGGTTTCTGCATCGTCGAAGGGCAAGAGTTCTTCATCGTCGAAGGGCAAGAGTTCTGCATCGATCGAGGATGACGATGATGACTTCATGTAGTTTTTATGCTGTATGTTGTGAGTTCAGTTACGTGCCATTTAATTTAGATGTAGTTCTATCTAGTTGTTTGTAATGTCTCGTTGTATGAATATTATGTTCTATCTAAATATGATCTTGTAGTTCCGATAACAGAGTACTAAAATAGAGTAGGCATATGTCTCGTACATAAGTACATAGTCATTTGTCTCATACATAGAATAGACATAAGTCTCACACAGAAATAGATGGTAATGTCTCTACTGATAGATAGGAGCGTCAGTGACGACGTCTGGCCTGGCGGGGAGGCGGATCTCGAATGACAAATTCATCACATATAACTCGGTTTCCTGTAGCAATGCAACTCAACAACCCTTTTCCATTCCCATTCACTCAGCATTTCTTCAATCTTGCCATCATCAGTTATGTCAATCAATTTTCTTTCCCCAGGGCCATCTAACTGCTTCCTGCTGACGTAGTACACAAAATTGTCTTCCTTCAACCCTTGCTTCAACATGAATTTAGTCTTCAACCAATCAAAAGTGAGGTCCACTTCACTAACTTGCACAACACTTGGAGAAAAGCCTTGGACATGAACAATAGGGCTAAGCACCCACTGAGTACCCTTAGCCATCTGCAACACACAAATCGCATTGAGTACCTAACCTACCCCTTAATATCCCCACTAACAAATATTAGACATGTCTATATATTACCAAGCTATATATTACAGAATATTAACGGAGCAACTAATACAATTCACCCACCTACAAGTATATTACGAATATTTGCCGGAGCAACTACAAATATTGACAGATTAATATATTTGACTGGACTGCCTATATTACGGACCTTTTTTCTGGACTACTACATATACTGACACTCCTAAATACTTGACATCCACATATAGGACGGATTTTTACCGGAGCAACTACACATTTTTACACAACTAATTAGTTGACATCTAAATATATTAACAAATACTACCGGAGCACCTACGAAAAATAAAATGTGGGCTGAAATATACCCTTGAAGCGTGCGTGCGAACGAAGAACGACGAACGGCGGCCACCAAACTGCCGGTGCTCCGGATCCAACGAAGAACGACAAACAACAGCTTCACCTCCACCACACTGCCCCAACTTCACCACCACCACACTGCAATGCTTATCCACCTCCGTCTGAAGGGGGTTTTATAGGTAGATAGGAGAAAATGGCGGGAAAGAACGACTGCGGTATGGCGAGAAAGGGTTGGCGGGAAACGGGTGGCGGGAAACGGGTGGCGGAAAATGGGAGGAGGGAAACGGGTGGCGGGAAAAAGTTGGCGCGGACATATGGCGGGAAAGGGTTCTTCATCATCGAAGGGCAAGGTTTCTGCATCGATCGAGGATGACGATGATGACTTCATGTAGTTTTTATGCTGTATGTTGTGAGTTCAGTTACGTACCATTTAATTTAGATGTAGTTCTATCTAATTGTTTGTAATGTCTCGTTGTATGAATATTATGTTCTATCTAAATATGATCTTGCAGTTCGATAACAGAGTACTAAAATAGAGTAGGCATATGTCTCGTACATAAGTACATAGTCATTTGTCTCATACATAGAATAGACATAAGTCTCACACAGAAATAGATGGTAATGTCTCTACTGATAGATAGAAGCGTCAGTGACGACGTCTGGCCTGGCGGGGAGGCGGATCTGGAATCGGGGACCATCCCAACCTGTCGGGTGCCCTAATGTGACGATGAGGAATCTCAGACTCTCCCTGGTCATGCTGTGTATCCTATGTGGGGCCTGGTGGAGGAGTCGAAAACATGTTCATCCACTGGGTGTGCTGCGACATCTGAACCTGTATGTTGTCCTCGGGATGTTGATCACTCCCCCACGTATCATGTGATGCCGACATAGACGCCTGATATCCATGGGCTCCTACGCGATGGAACGTTTCATCATGAAGAATGAGGTCGCGTCAATTAATATTGAAAACAATAAATATGAAGACACATACCTGCTGGCTGTGATGTCTGCTCTAGCTCAAACACGAAACTGGACGAGGGACCGTGTTGCTGTGGCTGTGGCTCAAACACGAAGCTCGACGAGGGACCGTGTTGCTGTGGCTGTGGAGAAAACACGAAGCTCGACGTGGGACCATAGTGCTGCGGGTGCCACGTAGAACTGCCAGGTTGGTCAGGACGGGGTGGCCTGGCTGTTGGCTGATGTGCTAGACGTGGACGTGGTTGATGTCGGTGCATGGAGTGACGCGGCTGCTCCTGCTGGTGCTGAACAACATCGGTTCTCCGGGTGCACGTGATAGCCTCGTACACAGTCCGTATCTTATTCTGATTTCTTTCCAAGAAGGGATGTACCACTGGACGATGATGAAGAAGAGGTCCAGACGATAGTGATCGTCCAAAGGTGGTCACGTCGTCGTAGAGTTCGCGTGTCAAGGTAGCCTGCAAATTTCCATGACGATTAATAATGTCTGTCTCTTGCACGTCAAAGTATGTGACAACATTACGTAAAGAAAATATATCTTACCGCGTACTGCCTAGAGCCGGAAGTATCATAGCTCGGGTACATATCCGACAGAGTAGGATCCGGTATCTCCTCTGGGTGGGAGTACTCAACAATGCGTAACCGTGTTCCGGTCATGTAGCGCCGCAAATAGAGATTGAATTCATCGAGATCGAAATTGTGATTCTCGTGCCATAGATTTGTGTTTGCTGTCTCCCATTCTTTAACATACGGCTCTAGTCTAACTAGCCAGTCAGCAGTTGTCCTGTTCATGCCCTTCCTTGTCGTCCTAAAATTGTGGTGTGTGTTCAACAATTACCTAAAGCTTCGAATGGAGTACTATGAAAGATAATGCAACATTGAAAAACTGGTTAATACCTGTGGATGTGTGCTGGCACCGGGTTCTCTATAGGGGGAGGTAGCTCCAACTGCAGAAGACCAAATTGCCTCATAACCCTCTGTTGTGCCATCTCCTCGACGAAGACATCGAAGATGATCTTAGATTTTGTCATCCAGTAATCTCGGTCCCTTGTGCATAGCACAGACATACCAGCAGGGTATCTCGCTTGTATGGCTGCTTCCGTGTAGGGCTGCCAGATGACCCCGGTGTACGCATCGAACTGCTCGTTCAATGCTGTGTATGCCTTCCTGGTCTGATCACTAGCAAAGCGTCTCTGCAGAGAAGAAAAGTTAGTAGCCGCTAGCATCGAACTATCTCTTCTGTAGAAAAAGTTGCATTAAACTACAACACGGTGCATACCTCGCGACGAGTCCAACACAGACCGAAAGTAGGCATGTCGATGCCGTCAACATCAAACATGGCGCCCTATAGAGAACCTCTCCCACGACCACAGCTGTAGGAATAGAGGGCATCCAAGAAGGGCTGGCTTTCTCGATGTAAGCTGGCAACCGTTGCACAAACCTCGGTATGTAGCCGCTAAGACCGCCGAACCCCAACTCCTCTGTCTGATCTGATCCGCCGTCTGAGCGCTCGCTATCTCGAGTGCCATAGGGCTAATAGTGGTGACATGGTTCTCCGTGAACATCACCTTGCCGAAAAGCCACAGTAAGTAGGCCTCCAGACTCCGAGTGATCTGTTCCGCAGTCAACGGCGCCCGGAAGTTCTGGATCTGCAATAAGAGAACAGAAAGTTTTAGTAAGCCGCAATTATTTCCTGTAAAACTTTATGCACGATAACTTGAACATAATAGGTAGGGGAAATTACCCGGAAATTTAGCAACCACTCATACTTAGGTCCGTGATGCTCCCATAACGGATCCGGAGCATCCGGAAAAACACCATGAAAACGTTTTGTAAGAGCTCGCTCCCAACCAGCCGGTGCGTCCAACGGTCCTACGGCATGACCTGCCAACGGTAGTCCGAGCAAAAGTGACACATCCTCCAGAGTAGGAGCCATCTCTCCCCATCTGAAGTGAAACGTGTGGGTCTCTGGCCTCCAACGGTCCACTAAGCAGCTCAGCAAAGACCCATCGATGGCGAGGCATTTCTCACCTGGGATAGACTCAACCAGACGCGCGAAAGGTAAAAGGCCGGCCCATTTCAACCTTCATCAGAGAACTTTTCAGTTAGTGTCTCCCATTTCAACCATTAATATGCATGTCAGTGTATAAATTAATAAAGCACGTACCGCTGAAGCCATCCTGAGTGTATCTTCCAGTTTTCCTTAGGAGTGTGAGTGACCAGAGGCTCAAGCTTGCGCTCATACCATATCGCAGCACGATGACCCCTATCAATGTCCCCATTCAGCAACCACAATCCCGACATTCCTGCACATACAAAATTCAGAACATAGTGTCACACTTAATAAAATTTCAGAACATAGTGTCACACTTATTACAAATTCAGAACATAGTGCCACACTTAATAAAAATTCAGAACATAGTGCCACACTTAATAAAAATTCAGAACATAGTGTCACACTTATTACAAATTCAGAACATAGTGCCACACTTAATAAAAATTCAGAGCATAGTTCCACACTTAATACAAATTCAGAACATAGTGCCACACCACACTTAATACAAATTCAGAACGTAGTGCCACACCACACTTAATACAAATTCAGAACAAACTAGTGCTAGCTTAGCTTCTTCCTCTCGCCCTTACTCCTCTACTGCCTCTACCTCCTCTTCTTCCCCGGTTGCCTCGTCCACGCCCAGTGACGAAAGTGGAACAATTAGTGTCCCTATGGCCAAATTCATTGCATGGAATGCATTGCCTAGTCGGACCTCCTGCTTCAGATTCATCCATATCATTTCGGATGCGCTGACACTGCCGTCTGCCTCTACTTGTACGCATATGCTCTGGGTTTGGAATGTAACGCCTTTCGGCGGGGTTGACGCTGTTGAAATTACCCATTGATCGAAAACCCATCAGCTCACCTGTCCAGGTATTGAGGACAGACTCTTTCAGAAAATATGGAGACACAAACGTAATTGCGTCCATTCCAAGCTGCCTGCAAGCAGCAAGTACATGTGAGCAAGGTAGGTGAAGCAATTTCGGTTTATTGCATGTGCACTCACACGTTGGCCAGGCTTCATTGCCAATTTTCACCTCATGCATCCTCAACTCATTTGCACATCCGAATTTGTTGTTGGCTAAGCGGACCTCAAACCTTCTTTCTTGATTACCGATGGCGACTACAGTGTGTGACCTAGCTTTTTGCATCTTGTTGTCCATGTACTTCGTGACTCTTTCACAGTACCGTGTATTTGGGTTGTTCAAGATATGCTGCTCTGCTATTTGACGTCTGTCTCTGAAATACTTGACGGTGCCATAGAAAATACCCTCAACGATGGTTGTAAGTGTCAATGCCCGGTTTCCTCTGGGACAAAGTTGTATGTTTCCGCGAGGTTCGTTGTCATGACACCGTACCTTGCTCCATGTGTGTCATGTAGCAAAGACCACCTCTCCAGAGGCTCATGCTCTATCCACTGCTCGAAGTTACGACCCCGGCCTCCTAGTACCAGGTGGGTCAAAGCCTGGCAGGTCACATAGCCCAACAGGCTCCTCCTCCACGGCCGCTGTTCCTGTTGCCAACTGTGCAGCTACTGCTTCAACATGTGCCCTCACCGCTGCATCTCTTGCAGCTTTCCTGTCCCTCACGTGTCTCTGCGTGCACACATTAAGTCTTTCGCGTATCAAATTGTACTTCCATAACTGGTTCTGCTTGCAGAGTTTTTTGAACAGATTCATCAGGTTCTTATTTCTAAACTGCGAGAAGAAATTAGCCCCCAGATGGCGCATGCACCAACGGCTCTGCAAGTCCTGCCATGGAACTTGTTCCTCAGGGCCTGGGTTTGTCAGTGTCCTTATCGCACTGAGTATACCAGCATGCCTGTCATGAAGGATGCACACATTGGGCTTCTCCTTCACAACTGATATTTTCAACTGCCTGAAGAACCATGTCCAACTTTCAATGTTCTCACTCTCTACAAAAGCAAATGCCAGTGGGACGACTTGATTTTGGCCGTCTTGACCTATGGCTGTCAGGATCTGACCCTTGTACTTGCCTGTGAGAAAAGTACCGTCAACACATATCACCGGTCGGCAATGCCTGAAAGCTTCGATGCATACACCGAAAGAGAAGAAGAGACGATGCAACACCCTCACAGTTGGGAACTCTGCCATGAACATGTCTTGGATATCGATATAGGTGCCTGGATTCCGCTGCTGCAGGGTGTGGTGGAGGTAGACAACAGAGTCATATGCATCAAAATAAGAACCAAATCTCCTCTCAAGCGCTGCATGCTTAGCCCTCCAAGCCTTGCCATAAGAAATTATGTACTTGAACCTGGCGAAGACTTTTGTCTGGACTGCCTTCACTTCCATAGCTTTGCCCTGCACTATCTCATCGTAAAACAATCGAGCAATAAGCGTGGATGAAAGGTTGGCATGATCTTGAGGGATGCAGGGAATAAGACAAGTGTGATTAACTAAGTCACTTATCACCCAACTTGTGCCATACTTAGGGAGAAAGCCGTGCACCCTGGCGGGACAATCTGCGTTCTTGCATACCATTGTCAGGAATTTCTGACTGGACACCTGAGCTGTGAAAACCCTTTGCGTGGACATTGCCCAATTAATTATTGCATCCTTTAGGGCTTGCTTGTTCGGATACATAGCACCCGTCGCAATATTGTTCTGGTGATATTGCCAGGCTGAATCATGTCCATCATTCACGGTCATTGCAGATGATAAGTCATGATTCCACCATGCAGGATTCGGGACCTCCTCTGCATTTTCTTCTTCATCTGACTCGTCAGAATCACCGGCATGACCCCTTTCAACATCGCTGTCTTCTTCTTCCATCTGGTTCTGCATGTGCCCATCTACCTCGTCAGCGTCCACCTCGCCATTGTAATCACCATCGGCATTTCCTCCTTCTACCTGACTACTCTGCCCTGGTTCATAACCATAAGCATTTCCTCCTTCTACCTGACTGCTCTGTCCTTGTTCGTAACCATAAGCATTTCCTCCTTCTACCTGACTGCTATGTCCTTCGTAGCCACCCTCGCCTTCATGTGCAGTGACCTCCTTCACGACGGGAAGCACTAAAGCAACAGGATTGCATCCCCTTCGTTCACAACCTTGTAACCACCGCACCCAATCGGAGTCTCCCTCTATTGGCCTCAAATAAAAGTAAATTTTTGAACTTGACCGTGTCCACAATGCATGAACACCGACGGTGTGTGTTTCAGTATCAAGACCTAAACTTGCCGCAATCCATTCTTTCAACTGACTAACAGACCATGTTTGTGGTGCGCTCATTGCCACCTCTATGTGAGTAAATTCACTCAGATCTGCTCCCAACTCATTTGTTTGGACAATACCAGGACCATAGTAAAATCTCAACTTCACTACATCGGACATCTCGACTCACCTATTTTTTTTCAACAACGAAATACAAGTATTAGACATGTCTATATATTACCAGGACCATAGTAAATTTGACGATCAATATAATTTAATCTATGTGGACGATTATGATGAGTTGCTTGACTCTTGTTTTAATAATAATATAATAATAGATTATAGTTACGGTCCGTAATATAACCGACAAATATGATAATTCAGTTTATTTGAATAAATAGGCCCATGTTGATGTATTTTTATTTTAATCTATTTTAAGAATAATTTAGAAAAAGGCATGCGTCTTTTTTCTACGATCATGTAAAATTCTTCGTTGCAAACAAGTTTTTATCCGAAGTTTTTTTGTTAGTAGGCCCACGTTGAGGCATTAGCGGGGTGCTATTGCTTGTTATGGGTTAAACTACGGCGTGGCAGTTTAAAAAAAACAGTGTGGCATTGAGACGTACTTTAGTTAATGGACTTTAGAAAATACGCAGAATAAAGGTTAGCGTGTAATCCGCTTCAATTTGGCATCGGATACGGACTGAAACGTTTTTTAACATGTAGTTGTACTTTTCCCTTTTTTGTTTGCTTGTTAGATTTCCATCACACTGACATGCTGTGCACATGCCGACCCGAACTCTTTAAAAAAATCTTGTCTCTTCTTTCGAACTTTTTATTCATGTTTCCAACTTCTTATCACGCACCTGTGTACGTGTCAAGTATTAAGCAACAACTTATTATCCCCACTAAAAACTAATACAATTCACACACCTACAAGTATATTACGAATATTTGCCGTAGCAACTACAAATATTGACAGATTAATATATTTGACTGGACTGCCTATATTACGGACCTTTTTTCGGAACTACTACAAATACTTACACTCCTAAATACTTGACATCCACATATAGTACGGATTATTACCGGAGCAACTACACATTTTTACACAACTAATTAGTTGACATCTAAATATATTTACGTATACTACCGGGGCAAATAACAATAATCGCACACAAAATTTATTTCACATCGAAACATATTAACAAATACTACCGGAGCACCTACGAAAAATAAAATGTGGGCTGAAATATACCCTTGAAGCGTGCGTGCGAACGACGAACGACGAACGACGAACGAAAAACTGCCGGTGCTCCGGCTCCAACGAAGAACGACGAACAACAGCTTCACCTCCACCACACTGCCGCAACTTCATCACCACCTCCACCAAAATGCTCACCACGACCACCACGAGCTACCCCATCAGTAGATCGAGACTTCTTTTGGCTGCCCTAAATGAGTTGAATCCATTCACGGTGCCAAAATCGCGAAAATCTTGCTCATTTAGGTGTATAAATGGGTGGCATTTTTCTGTAGAGAGAGGAGAAGGGAAGAACACAGAGAACAGAAGAAGAAGCGAGCAAGGGGAGAAGAAGAAGGGAGGAAGGGGAGGATAAGGCACGGGCCGGCCAGCGCGTCAGGTGGCAGCACCCTGTCGGCCAGCAGCT
This sequence comes from Triticum aestivum, assembly GCF_018294505.1. Taxonomy (NCBI): domain Eukaryota; kingdom Viridiplantae; phylum Streptophyta; class Magnoliopsida; order Poales; family Poaceae; genus Triticum; species Triticum aestivum. The sequence continues at coordinate 308,253,858 of NC_057808.1, read as the reverse complement.
GGCCGATCGGCTGGCGGTAGGCCGACAGGGGCGCACCACGCCGACAGCCCAATCCCTCCCCCTCGCGATGTGGCCCGACCAACCAGAGGCCGCCGCGTGCCAGCCGGGCCTGCAGTCGGCCTGCTGTGGGCCGATTAGGCCCAGTCGGCCTGCAGCGGGCCGACGGTGTATTATTTTTAAAAATAATATTTTCGGCGTATTATTTCTGTAAATTAATAAAAAAATGTATTATTTAAAAAAATAGCCATAAAACGGCCCAGTTTTATGGTTCACTTAACGGCCCAGTGTCATAATTAACATAAAAATAAAATAAAAAACGCCGCACGCGCGCTCCTGCCGCGCCCGTCGATGCCATGGCCGTCGCCGTCTTCAGTGGCCGCCGGTGTCGTCGTCGTCGCTGACGAGGTCGACGTAGTCCGGCGGTGTCCAGAGGTGGGCCGGCGGTCCCTGGTGCACCGGGACGGCGGGCTGGAAGGTGGCAGGTGCCTGCACCACTCCTCTCGTGGCGAGGCGTCCCGCTCCGGTGACCGCGGTGGCGTGGGGCACCAGTTCACGCCCCCACGGCGTCTACCATCTTCGAAGCCGTGCACGACCAGCTCCAGTGCTGTCCCACCAGGCCCGGGTGGAACGAGGCCACCGGCGGCTCTTCCATCACCTCCTCCTTCGCCACCATCTCCAGCTCGGGGATGGCGACGTCGCCGGCCGCGGAGAGGGCCGTCATCTCCTCGAGGCCTTCCCATTGGCGCTCATCGTGCGTGCGCATGGAGTCCTCCATGACACGCGCCATGAGACGGGCCTCCTCCTCCGCTGTCATGCGAGGAGGTGGAGGTGGTGACGGAGACGGGGAAGGCGACGGCGTGGGCGTGAGGCCGCGCACCCGCGTACGCCCGCGCACCTCCCGACGTGGGCGCCGCGGCCCCGACACCGTGCCGGCGAAGTAGGACGCGCGCTGCACGTCGTGCTCGTCCTGGAGCCACGTGTCCTAGAGCACGGAGTCGGGGGCGTACCTCTCGTCGTAGTAGAGGTCGCCGGGAGGAGGCGGCGGCGGCGCTCGATCTCATCGCGCCGCGCACGGCCGCTCATCGGCACCGGCGGGATTGGGACCCGGTCGGCGGAGAGGTGCCAATTGTTGGGGAGGTGCATGTCGCTCCACGGGACCGGCGTCCTCGTCTCCCAGTACCGCCGGCATACGTCCACGGCCAGGTATTGCCAGTCGCGCTCGCCGGCGGCCCTAGGGGCGATGGTGAAGGGGGCAGGCGCGGGGGCTCGACGGGAGGTGCGCGGCAGTGATGCGGGCTCCTCCTTCTTCACCGAGCCGCGGCGGCGTCCCGAGGAGGAGCCGGCCTCGCGGTCGTCCTTCCCCTTGCGGCCGTAGTTCCAGAAGCCCATGGATGCGAGGCGGCCGGCTGGCGAGTTCGAGGCTAGGGTTTTGGTGCTGTCGGGTTTCGAGGAGGCCGCGGGGTGGAGTGGGAGTGTGGACGACGACCGGTCCCCGGGTTCCCCATTTAAGAAGGACCGCGACCGTTCGGCTAGGCGGATGACAGGCGGGGCCGCCCGCGTGTGCGCGTTGATGTGGGCGGGTGGGAGGTAGGTGGCCGCCTGCTACGCGGCCCCGACGCGGACGAGGCGCGCGCCCGTTTGGTGTCCGCCGTGACTCAAACCCGGTGCATGTTTGCGCTCGAAATTGGTCGGCCCGGACACAAAACGAACCAGATGGGTCCGACACGTCGCGCGCTGGGCCGACCGGTTTGTCTCTTTTACCCCAAATGAACGGGGCAGGACAGAATGGGCTCGCGCGGTGGAGTTGGCCTCATTGCAAGAATCAAGCCGATATAACAGAATGGCTCCATCGTGTAGTTAGATTGGAGAATGAAATATTCCTAGATTTTGTTTGACCGAGGGGAAGAGAATGGAATATGACCAGAAAACAAGCGAGGAATCGATTACTTGGACAGGTTAGAGCATCTCCAGCCGTTGGCCCCCCTAGGACGCATAAAAATCGCTCCCCGGGGGCGAGCCGGCGATTCGTTTGGCGCTGGGGCCGGTTTTGCGCCCAGTCGTCGCCCTCAGTCGTCGATTTTGGCCCACTTTTGAAGCCCAATTTCGGCGAAAAAGGCCCATATGGGCGAGAATAGGCCCACATTCGGCGTGGTTCGCCGTGGCTCGGCGTTCAATTATCAACATAAATATTTTTTATCACATATTTCATCACAGAAAATTCAAATACTTCAACAAAATAGTTCAACAACAAATAGTTCAATACAAATTATATAGTTCAACAAATAAAAACTCATATTTCATCACACGTCGCGCCCGGTGTCGCCCTTGAGCCTCCATAGGTCCTCTATCAGATCTTGCTGCAGTTGATGATGCACCCCGGCGCCGAGCCACCTCGCCGCGGCTTTTCATTGCTCACCAGCAGCTGGGCGAGGGCGGCGAGCACCATGAGATGCTCTTCTTCCTGGACGTCGGCCTCGGCTTCCTCCTCCAGCAGCGCGGCGAGCACTTCCTCGTCATCCGAGTCCATCGCCGAGGCAGGCAAATCGCCGAACACCTTGCGCGCGGTGGGCGTGCACCCGCCGCTAAACTGCCCCTCCGCGGCCGGAAACGGCGGCCGGAAACGCCCAGCTGGTGTCGGAGGGGCTGCCGCGGCGAACCTCTGCTATTTTTTCGGCGGGGAATGGCTATCTACCGGTGAAGGGCGGCGGGGCGGCGCCGGGATATACTTAGTGGCGGCCGAGAGCGGGGGGTGGGAGGCGAGTCGGGAAAGAAAATCTTGACTTTTCACCTGACGGCGTGGGCCAGCCGCGCTATTCCCTTGCGCCGGAGCCCCAAGCGCCCCCAGCGCGCCGGGTTCAGCCTGCGGCCGCCGGGCGAAAAAAAGAGCCGAACCGGCGCTTTTCGTCATCCTCGGGGCGCGACTGGGCCGTTTTTTCGGCGCCGGCGCCGAAAAAGTTGCGGGGGGCCTGTTGGGGGCGCGGCTGGAGATGCTCTTACAAAACAAAACGTGAGATGTTCCACGATTCTAAAACGCCGTTCAATCTGCTACCGCGCGACCCACGCTGCGTCAGCCATCATCATCATCTCGTGGCCCAGCTTGATGCATGTTGCACGATGCCGTGCGGCTGGGAGCCTGTCACGCGCTGTGGCCGACACGCGGACGTTCGGGCCCGATGCTTTCCGAATCTGATTGGTTCCCCCAACCAAATACTCCCTCATACACGAATAGGCCACCATTTTGCCTCCCGAGGAAGAAACACGGCGACAACTCGTACTCCAAGCGGAAATAAGATGCAATTTCTAATGTCGTTAGGTTTTCTAAGATAACCAATCTCACAGTATACGAAAATGACTTTGCACTGACGCGGACTTGCCACGATGGTGCGCACAGTTTAGTTGTTGACGGGCTACACGCCTACGCCCACCTACCCACGGCCACGAAGCGCAGAACGGGTTCTCTCTCTCCAGCTTTGCTGCTGGCAGCGTCGCATCGCATTCACGAGTACAGATGACCTCACCGCGTAGGCGCGTACGTATCATCTACTGTGCATACAGTTTTCCTAGTGATATTGATGTATGCGTCGCGGAGGATCATCTGCGTATAGTGCGGGAAAGCTACGGGCTGCAGGAAGCCCGCGCGCAAGGTCACAATCGCAAACGGAATCCGTGCGAGGAAGCGTGATTTGCGCACGATCGAACCCGCAGAGGACAAACAAAGGAGGGGGTCTTCTGCATGCTTCTCGCGGGGGAGATTCTGCTCCATCCGGCATGGGCATGGCTGGCAACAGGAACAGAAGCACGTACATTTTTTTTTACAAGGAGGATCAACACGTGGTTAATGCATCTATATCTATATCAATATAAAAAGACCCAAAGAGGCAGACCCAATTGATCTCGGCCATCAAACCATATCAATCCAACGACCTAGATTGCTCCAATTGTGAGCATTCAATATGTTTAACGCACAATTAATATCATACCAAATATCAACGGTTGTGTCAATCACATAGTTGACGCGTGACAGATACCCTACCCAATATAAACCGTGCAATCAATTTTCCCAATATCAACGTGCATTGCACGTGTGCATTTACTAGTAGAACTAAAACGATTGATTATTCAGTAATGTTAGGTACAATCTAGCATCGATGTTGAATGAATCAACTTACAAGAAATAAAAAATAAACTCGAGGCCATCCACAAAACGATATGATATGTATCACGCCAATATCTCTACAAATCTACCACCAACCCTATGTCATGCATTTGACAATGAAAAAAAACGCTACTCCTAGTCAAAGCCTTTGGAAGGAAACATCGCACCGGCGTCGATGTTGGCGGGTTCAACCAAACGTTGCACTTTGGATTTTGATCTCCGCACCTGAGCTTCGATCCAATACCGACTAAGTCGTGTAGATGTGGGCCGGCGCCGTCATCTCCACCCGAGACCGCCGCCCCAAATTTCGCCGTTCTCCCACGAGTGTGTAGTGGGGGCCTCACAGCCAGCCTCATCAATGCCATGCGGCTTTGTCATCGACCACCTTTGGCGGTGGCGAGAGAGGGAAGAGGGGAGAGGGGAGGGATGGGTGGCATTAAGCCATGCTTTCAGAGAGGAGCACTCATGAAGCCTACATAGTGCAACTCATCCGCAAATATCAATTGGTGTGTTTAACGGACACACTGATAAAATAGCAGGGGTTGTACATGATCTCCTGTAATTTAGGGTTCTCAATTTCGGCAAAGTTTTCCGGGGCTTGCATTCCTTTTTTCAATAAACTAGGAGATGTGTCCTAATGGATATGGATTTTTTTAAACAAGGCAAAAGACTTGCCATTTCATTGATTAAGGAAGAAGGTTTTAGACAAAAGCCGCTAGCGGCAAATAAAAGACTACTCTCCTGTGAGGTTTGGTCCGAGAGAAATGCTAGAGCCTTTTGCAATACGGCGGTTCCTTCGATGGTCATCATTAATAATATGGAATGTTTTTAGATCCAAGATGATATTTGGAATCGGATGTCTTCTACTGAATCCTTCACCGCATTAACACTAGTTGCAAAAAGAAAAGAATGATCCCAACACATCTATCTTTCAACCAAACACATCTTATTACGCTATTGCACGAATGCTCTATTGCTACTTCTACAATGTCCAAGAGAGAGGGAGAGCACACATTTTTTTATGAGGGGCGCTTTATTACTTATTAAAAGGTTTAAGCATTACACTTGGTCTCTGCATAACTAAGATGCACACAGCCAAAGAAGGTCCTCTCAAAAAAGCGAAAAATAAAAAGAGGCGGAATACAAAGAAATATGTAGAGTCTGTATAACACCTAAACCGGAGGGGGCCAATCCTAAGATCATGCTGCCACCCATGTTGGGTAAAAGTATCCCTCGTTGCAGCCTCCAATAGTGTACACACCTTCGTAAATAGGTCTCGATGCTCCATGCGTTGTAGAGAGGACCATAAATAAAGAGTCCCGGTACATCTAATAGATAACTTGCATAAGAGAAGTACTTTTATCGTTAGAAACCTTACCGCTTCTACATAGCCAAAGCGACCAAATAACGGCAAGCGCTCCCACCCTGAGATGAGTTCTAAACCTGTGATCAATCCCATGTAACCGGTTGCCAAATATATTAACACTACAAGAAGGATACAAGCCAGAAGCTATTTGGATGGTTGACCATATAGAATAAGCCAATTTGCATTGAAGGAACAAATGTCTTATTGTCTTATCTGTTGGGAAACGTTGCATGGAAAAAAAATCTATGCACACGCAATGATCTATCCATGGAGATGCATAGCAACGAGGGGGAGAGTGCGTCTATGTACCCTCGTAGACCGTAAGCGGAAGCGTTTCACAACGCGGTTGACGTAGAACTTCTTCTAGCTCCGACCGATCAAGTACCGAACACACGGGACCTCCGAGTTCTGCACACATTCAGCTCGGTGACGTCCCTCGTCTTCTTGATCCAGCTAGACGTCGAGGTAGTAGATGAGTTCCGTCAGCACGACGACGTGGTGACGGTGATGGTGAAGTGCTCCTCGCAGGGCTTCGCCTAAGCACTACGAAGATATGACCGAGGGTGTAAACGGTGGAGGGGGGCGCCGCACACGGCTAGACAATTGTCTGGTGTGTGCTAGGCCCCCACATATATATGTAGGTGGGAGGGGGGAGGGAGCAGCCAGGAGGGCGCCCCAAGTAGGCCGAATCCTACTTGGGGTTTCTTCCCAAGTGGCGTCCCCCTTTCCTTAATTGCCGGAGAAGAAAGGAAAGGGGGGAAGAGAGAAGGAAGGGGAGGCCAAATCCTCCCCCCTTTCCTTCCCCACTTGGTCGACTGCCATGGGGGGCGCGCCAGCCCCTTGTGGGCTTCTGTGCTCCCCTCTTGTGGCCCAATAGGCCCAATATACTCCCGGGGGTGAACGGTACCCCCTCCGGTACTCCAATGACTATCCGGTTTTCTCCGAAACACTTCCGGTGTCCGAATTCATCGTACTATATATCAATCTTTACCTCTAGACCATTTCGAGACTCCTCGTCATGTTCGTGATCTCATCCGGGACTACGAACAACATTCGGTCACCAAATCACATAACTCATATAATACAATATCGTCATCGAACATTAAGCGTGCGGACCCTACGGGTTCGAGAACTGTGTAGACATGACCGAGACACCTCTCCGGTAAATAACCAATAGCGGAACCTGGATACTCATATTGGCTCCTACATGTTCTACGAAGATCTCTATCGGTCGAACTGTTATGTAACATGCGTTATTCCCTTTGTCCATCTGTATGTTACTTGCCCGAGATTCGATCGTCGGTATCTTCATACCTAGTTCAATATCGTTACCGGCAAGTCTCTTTACTCGTTCCGTAATACATCATCCTGCAACTAACTCATTAGTCACTTTGCTTGCAAGGCTTCTTATGATGTGTATTATCGAGAGGGTACCTCTCCGATACTCGGAGTGACAAATCCTAATCTCGATCTATGCCAAATCAATAAACACCTTCGAAGATACCTGTAGAGCATCTTTATAATCACCCAGTTACGTTGTGACGTTTGATAGCACACAAGGCATTCCTCCGGTATCCGGGAGTTGCATAATCTCATAGTCGAAGGAATATGTATTTGACATGAAGAAAGCAATAGCAATAAAACTGAACGATCATAATGCTAAGCTAACGGATGAGTCTTGTCCATCACATCATTCTCCTAATGATGTGATCTCATTATGAAATGACAACTCATGTCCATGATCAGGAAATCTTAACCATCTTTGATCAACGAGCTAGTCAAGTAGAGGCTCACTAGGGACATAGTGTTTGTCTATGTATTGAGATGTATTTAGGTTTCCGATCAATACAATTCTAGCATGAATAATAAACATTTATCATGAATAAGGAAATATAAAATAACAACTTTATTATTGCCTCTAGGGCATATTTCCTTCAGTCTCCCACTTGCACTAGAGTCAATAATCTAGATTACATTGTAATAATTCTAACACCCATGGAGTCTTGGTGCTGATCATGTTTTGCTTGTGGAAAGAGGTTTAGTCAATGGGTCTGCTACATTCAGATCCGTATGTATTTTGCAAATCTCTATGCCACCCTCCTTGACTTGATCACGGATGGAGTTGCAGCGTCTCTTGATGTGTTCGGTTCTTTTGTGAAATCTGGATTCCTTCGCTAAGGCAATTGCTCCAGTATTGTCACAAAAGATTTTCATTGGACCCGATGCACTAGGTATTACAAATAGATCGGATATGAACTCCTTCATCCAGACTCCTTCATTTGATGCTTTCGAAGCTGCTATATACTCTGCTTCACACGTAGATCCCGCCACGACGCGCTGCTTGGAACTGCACCAACTGACATCTCCACCATTCAATATAAATACGTATCCGGTTTGTGACTTAGAGTCATCCGGATCAGTGTCAAAACTAGCATCGACATAACCATTTACGACTAGCTCTTTGTCACCTTCAGAAAAGAGAAACATATCCTTAGTCCTTTTTAGGTACTTCGGGATGTTCTTGACCGCTGTCCAGTGATCCACTCCTGGATTACTTTGGTACCTCCCTGCCAAACTTATAGCAAGGCACACATCATGTCTGGTACACAACATAGCATACATGATAGGACCTATGGCTGAGTCATAGGGAATGACTTTCATTTTCTCTCTATCTTTTGCAGTGGTCGGGCATTGAGTCTGACTCAACTTCACACCTTGTAACATAGGCAAGAACCCTTTCTTTAACTGATCCATTTTGAACTTCTTCAAAACTTTATCAAGGTATGTGCTTTGTGAAAGTCCTATTAAGCGTCTTGATCTATCTCTATAGATCTTGATGCCCAATATATAAGCAGCTTCACCGAGGTCTTTCATTGAAAAACTCTTATTCAAGTATCCTTTATGCTATCCAGAAATTCTACATCATTTCCAATCAACAATATGTCATCCACATATAATATTAGAAATGCTACAGAGCTCCCACTCACTTTCTTGTAAATACAGGCTTCTCCGAAAGTCTATATAAAACCATATTGTTTGATCACCTCATCAAAGCGTATATTCCAACTTCGAGATGCTTCCACCAGTCCATAGATGGATCGCTGGAGCTTGCATACTTTGTCAGCACCTTTAGGATTGACAAAACCTTCTGGTTGCATCATATACAACTTTTCTTTAAGAAATCCATTAAGGAATGCAGTTTTGACGTCCATTTGCCAGATTTCATAATCATAAAATGCGGCAATTGCTAACATGATTCGGACAGACTTAAGCATCACTACGGGTGAGAAAGTCTCATCGTTGTCAACTCCTTGAACTTGTCGAAAACCTTTCGCGACAAGTCGAGCTTTGTAAACAGTAACATTACCATCAGCGTCAGTCTTCTTCTTGAAGATCCATTTATTCTCTATGGCTCGCCGATCATAGGGCAAGTCCACCAAATTCCACACTTTGTTCTCATACATGGATCATATCTCAGATTTCATGGCCTCAAGCCATTTATCAAAATTTGGGCTCATCGTAGATTTTTCATAGTTCATAGGTTTGCCATGGTCTAGTAACATGAATTCCAGAACAGGATTACCGTACCACTCTAGTGCGGATCATGCTCTGGTTGACATACGAGGTTCAGTAGTAACTTGATCTGAAGTTTCATGATCATCATTAATAGCTTCCTCTCTAGTTGGTGTAGGCATCACGGGAACGGATTTCTCTGATGTGCTACTTTCCAAATTGAGAGAAGGTACAATTACCTCATCAAGTTCTACTTTCCTCCCACTCACTTCTTTCGAGAGAAACTCCTTCTCTAGAAAGGTTCCATTCTTGGCAATAAAGATCTTGCCTTCGGATCTGTGGTAGAAGGTGTACTGATGACCCATAAGTATAGGGGATCAATCGTAGTCCTTTTGATAAGTAAGAGTGTCGAACCCAACGAGGAGCAGAAGGAAATGACAAGCGGTTTTCAATAAGGTATTGTCTGCAAGCACTGAAACTGTAAGTAATTAGTAGTTTGGTAGCAAGATAATTTGTAACGAGCAAGTAACGGTAATGGTAGCAAAAGTGCAGCAAGGTAGCCCAATCCTTTTGAGGCAAAGGACATGCCAAAACTGTTTCTTATAATAAGCAAAGTGTTCTTGAGTGCACACGGGAATTTCATCTAGTCACTTTCGCCATGTTGGCTTGATTTGTGTTCACTACTTTGATAATTTGATATGTGGGTGGACCGGTGCTTAGGTCCTGTTTGTACTTGAACAAACCTCCTACTTATGATTAACCTCCTCGCAAGCATCCGCAACTGCGAGAAAAGTATCAAGATAAAATATAACCATAGCATTAAACTTTGGGATCCAAATCAGCCCCTTACGAAATAGCGCATAAACTAGGGTTTGAGCTTATGTCACTCTAGCAACCCATCATCTAATAACTACTCCACAATGCATTCCCTTAGGCCCAAATATGGTGAAGTGTCATGTAGTCGACGTTCACATGACACCACTAAGGGAATCACAACATTCATACAATCAAAATATCAAACACATATCAAGTTCACAAGATTACTTGCAACAAGATTTCTCCCGTGACCTCAAGAACAAAAGTAACTACTCACAAATGATAATCATGCTCAAGATCAGAGGGGTATTAAATAGCATAATGGATCTGAACATATAATCTTCCACCAAATAAACCATATAGCTGGTGTGAAATGACAGCTTAATAATCCAATATTGAGTGAATGCACTAAAAACCAAGAATTGAAATAATGGAGAAGTTGGAGAGGAAAAGCATGGGTGGACCAAGCGTTTTAACCGGAATCTAGTGACGGAGAAAGAAGAAAGATTTTTAAGCGCTAGATAGGGTCACAATTCAATAAAGATACTTGGCTGGATGGCGAAGCTGTGTTTGCTCTCCCAAATCGAGATCAAAGTCTTGCTTGACAGCGTGAGGAACTTTGAATGCTCCGTACAAAGGGTCATAGGGAGCTTTTGGTACTAATCTTATTTCAAACAATCCAGGAACTTCCATAACATTGGCGTGATTCAGTTTGAGCAACAGATCCTGACGTAATACATCTTCGTAATGAAAATGGAGTGGAAACATCATGGCTTTTCCGCTTGATGTAGGATTTACCTATTAATATGAAGTTCACTCTTCTGCTGACTTGAGTCCAGAAGGGAAGCGACTGATTTCCAATTCTTCTTTGCTAGCGCTTGACTCCTGTGGAATTCCATTAACAAGCTTAAAAGAAAGCCTTTTATTTGGTTTTTGAGATACTAGTTATTTATAGGTTAAGTTCGATATTTCACTCCGTGGGCCGGCTAATTAATTCAAGTAATTCCTGGAGGGGAATCAATCGAAGAGATTGCCTGCCCATGCTACAATTCCTTACTCAAAAGGACTAGAGTGCTAAGCTGCCTTCCCGGCACCACCACTATAATGAATGGCTCAAACAAATAGGAGATGAGAATCTAATTGATCCTTTCTAGAATAGAATATAAAGAGAAGCTTGTTCTGCCCATCTATCTAGAGAATGAAAAGGAACTAATGCCACTGATAGGAAATACATAGACCGTACGCCCACTTACCACTCTACCACTTCAATTCAATGACGGACTTCACCGATACCGATACCAAACCTAGCTTGAGAGAGATCGATCACAGGCATGTGGTGAACGATACCGAGAGAAAGAGCACTGAAATGAACCATATCGAGCACAGGTCTCACTCTACAAGTCAAGTTCGATGAGCTCTTAGCGGACCTGTGCCTACTATCTACTAAGTGTGTGCTAGGGAAAGAAAGCAAGCTGAGCAGTTCTCACTCTGTCCGGTGACCAAGAAAGCTTAAAGAATACCGTAAAGTGATCACTGAAACCTCATACCGATTCGCCACGTGAAAGCGGGGTTAAGGTAAGGCAGGAAAGACTGGCGCCGAAAGATATATATGTTTTGAAGAGAGAGATCCGCAGGCAAAAATCTTGAAGGAAGGACTGACTGAAGGAAGGAACAGACCGTAGCAAAAGCCGAAGAAGATGCGAATCAGGAAAAGGGAGACGAGTTCCAGTTGTTAGAAAGACCAGTGCCCGGAAAAGCAAGTCGGAAGGGGATCCGGATGTTCAGTGCTTAAAGAAAAAAGATAGGTGTTGCTCTGTTGTTTGCTTTGAGGTTTCCCCTAGTTGGGGAGACCGAGAAGAAAACCAGTAGGAAGGCGATCCGAAGTCTAGTGTTAAAAGAGATAGTTGCCCGCCTCTTGATGGAGAATTGAAAACATCCCAACGTATCTTTCACTAATTAAGTAGTAGTGAGGCGTCGGTACGTCAGCTGGAGAAGAATGCTTGCTTTTCGTATCACTGGTGTAGTGATTGACACGGTCTTCGCATATTGAACAACCTAAGAGTGGAAACACCTTAATCGCTTCTCCAAGCTTATCTATATATATTTCTCGATGGAAGCAGAAGGAAAGGCTTAAAGAAGGTGACAAGAAGAGAAACTTATTAGTTCGTCGTAGCCAACTTATCATTCCAATGAGAGGTCGAAGTACGATAGAAGTTATTGATACCGATTTAGGCGAGCAGCATAGCCTGGCAGAGCCAGAGGAAGAAGTCCGTCTTGTTAGCGAGTTAGCGAGTAGTTTCCTTTAGACGATTTCCGCGAGCATACTAGCTTTTCACGAACGCAGAGGAGAAAGAAAACCAACAACCAATAGGGTGAGGCAACTAACTACCAATCCTTTTATTGAATAGCCGCGGCGTGGGTAAACATAAAGAAGCCACAGAAGAAATCAAGCCAAAGGCTTCTCACTTTCTAAAGTAGTAAAAAGTGGATCCCCGCTTCGAGGCGCTTGGCGTAGATCTTTGAAAATCGTCAATCGGGTGAGCCAGCTATTATTGAGGGAGGCCAGGTCTACATACGTAATATCAAGTTGCTCTAGTTGCGTGTCTTTCGTACGGAAAGATGGGTGTTTTTATCCAAGCAAGGGAATAGAATAGGTAACAACCCCCCCTCACATCAAGCCTGTACGCTAGCTACCAACATATACTATGGAGTCCATGGCTACCTCCGCGGATGGAAGACCGTAGATTTTTCACTTTCGCTGAAGAGTTGAACTCTGACTGAAAGGACTTGACACATTGCCAAGGCGATTTTATTAGCCAGCTGTGGGATAGAGATCTGCGGTAAACGAGCGATAGCCTCTAAAGAGTGCCGAAATAGGATTGGTTCCTTTTTCTAAAGATCCGAGACTGGTGAACGTATTGCATAATTTAAAGAAGCCCATTTCATTAGAGGGAGGGAGCCCTTCCTACCTTTCTTTATTTAAGTGCTAGTGTCAAATGAGACAGTTGCCCGCCTTGGAGGGGTTGTAGCGAAAGCTCCGAAGTCCACTTCTTTACCAACTTGAATTCATAAGGAGACCGAACTCTATTCATGCTCAAGTGAACCACGGGTGATGATATTCCGCTGTTCTGAAATCAAATAGGAAACGGATGGCGCTTGAGTTTTTGATCTCGGCATGAGAAACTATTCCTCCTCCTTTTGCTTACAATCACCTCACTTCCCTTATAAGAAGATAATAGTGCTTGTATCCTGGGTCATGAGGTTCCCCTCTTCAGTCTGATAAGAAGAAGTCAAGGTCTCGGTTCCGTATTAAGTAAAGATAAGGAACCCGCCCAGAGGATTTCTTCGGTTTCGGTAGGGAAGCCACTGGTTCGTATCACGCTATGGTTGAGGGACCTTCTCGGTTCAAAGCTAACAAATAGGTCTCATGTTGGCACTCAATCGCTAAGAGCAGCCAACAACTTAACTTGCAGGCTTTAAAACCTGCTCATACGGTAATGGCGAGGGGTTTTGCGGATCCCTTTCTCTATGAGTTTCGGTTGATAATGACTTAAGGTGAGCAACGAACCTCCAATCACTTTTTCAGGAATACACAGAGAGAACCATCCGGCTGCACTCAACTGCAAACTAAAGGAACTCCTAACAAGCAGGGGAATTTCTCCTTTGTTACTGGTCGGGACGACCTAAATCCTGTGGTCAGTTCGGACAGGGGCATTACAAACGAGCTATGCTCTATGATTTCGCTTTGTTTACACGGGTGAGTGACCTACACCTTCCAATCTATGGTTTCACCCGCGAGGTAGAACTTTCTCTAAAGCTTCTTCGCTCCGTAATACACTTGCGCCTTCCTTTATAACCATGCACTCCCACTACTTCTTTAGGACATGGCTGACTTGCTTATCACAAGTCGTCTCCCGAAAAGGCAAATATCGAGACTGAGATGCTGCTTGGAGTCTTCATTCTCTAGGGCAGAGCTCACTACCACTCATTATCGGAGGGAGACGTAATAATACTGAGCTATTCTTCGATTTCCTTGCTTGCGAGATCAAAAACTGGGTATCGAACAAAGAAATCTGCTCACGGTACCTCTTACCTCAAAACTTCTATTGGATCTGGGATCAGAAGAATTCCAATTTGAATGTGCTCATATCCAACTACCCGAAGGGACGATATCAGGAAAAGCAAAAGGTGCATGGGCGGTTTCAAGTTGTTTTGGTTGCGCAGCTTTCGATCACTGTGTCAGCCGAGCTCTAACGCTTCTATAAAGTGAGAAATCATGGTACCTTCACGTCTACCTTTCCCAAGGGCTAGTTCAATTCCAGAGAAATGCAAGCAATCGTACTGGACTCCCGCCGCCTGCTAGGCTCACTATACCAAGTTAAGTTCCTCCAAAGTATTTTCATCATCGGTATCAGCAGAGTCACAAGATAAGGGATAAAGATAGTAGCCCATAGCTCCTTTATCAATTTCCTTCTGAAACTTATCAGGGTCTAACAATGTTGGAGAAGTAGTATTGCTGCTGTCAGAAAGAATAATGGTTTCTTGCCCATTGTGACAAATACTCATTGTTCTGGCCTTCCAATCTAAATTGATTGGACTGTGACGATATAGCCAATCATAACCCAGTATAACATCATTGCTTTCCAATTTCAGTAGCTTGAAGGTGTCTTGAAATGTGTGCCCTTTAATAAGTAGTATCTGCAGTGTAAGCTCCAGTAGTTAATTGACCTCCTCCAGCCACTTTGACAGTAAACAAATGTTTCTGACTCTCATATCAGTGAAGCCCACACCACCATAATCTTTAGGGGTGCATAGGTGTTCCCATCTGACCATGTGAAATTTCTTCTTCTTACTCCCAGTAGAAGTGATTTCTTATTGTATCAACTTTTTTCTGTATTTTGACAGGCAAAGTGTAGCAACCCAGAAGGTACATAGGGACATTTGATAAACATGCATTGATCAATATATCTCTTCCTCCATAAGAGAAATGTTTGCATTGCCAAGAGTCCAACTTCTTTTCTACCTTTTAATGAAAAAAAATCATTAGAAGAGATCTTGTCTTTGCTGATTGGTAATCCCAGATATTATATTTTATTGGAAATTTGCCTATCTCACAGTTATATCAGCTACCCTCTGCTCCTCCTCTACACTCAACCCTACTGTGAAAATATCACTCTTCAAGTAATTGACTTTCATGCCAGACATTTCCTCTAAACAGTAGAGAAGGAATTAGAATCCAGTAATAGACTCCATGTCATTATGCAAAAAAAGCAAAGTATCAGAAGCATATTGCAAATGACTAATCCCCCTGGTATCAGATGTGGTACCAAACCTCTAATCACACCTGCTTCCTTAGCTCTATCCAGAATTGCAGATAGTGCATCACCTACTAGGTGAAAAAGCAAAGGAGAAAGAGGATCTCCTTGCCTCAAACCTCTGAAAGTAGAGAAATATTCTCGCCAATCTCCATTCATATTCACACACACTTTGCCTCCTTCCACTGCTTGTCTAATCCAATCTATCCACCTGTCAGGGAAGTTTTTCCTATGCATTACCTCTGCCAAGAAAGGCCACTGAACTCTATCATAAGCTTTTTCAAAGTCCAACTGAAGCAAAATTCCTTCAGAGTGAGAGGTTTTCAACTCATGCAAAACTTCATGAAGAATTACACATCCATCCAAAATGTACCTCCCAGGAATAAATCCAGTCTGAAGAGAGCTGATTACTTGTCGAGCCAGAGGAGTAAATCTAAGTGTCAGAGCTTTGGTAATAGCTTTAAACATAACATTTAGAACACATATGGGTCTATACTGTAGGATACTATTAGCATCCTTAATCTTTGGCAGTAGAGAAATGACACCATAGTTTAGTCTGGACAAGTTCAACCTGCCATGATACAGCTCCTGAAGCATTTATATTAGTATATCTCTCAACTGGGGCCAAAAAGCTCTAAAAAGCTAACAGAGAAGCCATCTGGACCTGGAGCAGTATTTGGTTTCATGCTTTTCACCACCTTGTCTATCTCTTCACTCATGAAGTTAATACAAGTGAGGACTGATTTCTGTCATTCATATAATTCAGAAGAGGAAGGCCGGTTGAGTGCTTTCCGCGTAAGACTATTGAGTTTCCAGCTGATTGCCCATATTTTCCAGGATAGGATTTGTCCACTTGATTGAATTCATGTCATTGAAGCAATGAACTTGCTAGCCAGCGTGCCAAAAAGGTTGCTGACTTTGGGTACACAGAGTAGTGGCGAGAAAAGGGCTTGCGCCTCAGCCGTTTCGCTTGATTCGGACCTTGTGGTTGTAGTCACAGGGTACAAAGATAACCCCACAACCATTTGTTGTATTCTTTAAGTCAATCGCTCGTAGTATGTGCTAGAATGAGATGAGATCCAGCTCAAAGGTGAAGACCTCATTCTTTGAACCCTCCCGGGCAGTTCCTGTTCTAGCTTCTCTATCTCTAGCAAGTGATACGAACAACACAACATCTTCTCCGGTCGTAGGTCGGTAGGGCTTGCCCTGGCTAAGAAATGGAATAAAAAATTCCCGGTTTCTTGACTGTTTCTGAGATTATTTACCTTTATTTACATGAAGATGCACGGTCTCTTACACTTTTCCTAGCTTAAGTTGGCGGATTGGTAAACAAACGGCTCTGCAGCTCCGTTCGCTTCGGCACCACTCCCTTGCTTCTTATCGAGGTCGGTGCCAACAAACAAGTCCCATTCGAGCAATGGAATCTACATAAGAATGTAATCACTGTTAAGTATTCCACTCACTGATGCCCAGGAAAATGGGCCTCTGAAGAAAGCAAAGACGTGGCCCAGACCGAAAAAGGAACTTGATCACCCGGAGAAGATTTCTTTTCTTTGCTGATTCCTCTCAATGAAATTTGCCATGTTGCACTAAGTTACTTACGGATGTATGCATGCAGTCCGGGAACACTTTGGGGTGAACACCCATCCGAACAAGTAGGGTCAATAGTTCAGCATTTAGGCCGTAACATTTAGCAAAAAACGAATCTGAAACCCAACAAGTGCTCTCCGAACCAAGCTAGATAGTCTCCTATCACTAGGCTCACCAACCAACCTGGACTTTGATTCTTTCTTATTATTCTAACCGGATATAAAAACCATAAGGATTGTTTCCAGCCGAGAGTTCCCATATGACATAAGCGCTCTTGGGTGGGGTGGGCCCTCATTCGCCAGGTCTTTGAGTGCCCGTCGTACCACGTGGTTGGTACACTAGGCTGATAGATACTTTACTTTAAGGATCTGGCACCTTCGCTAGACGGAGAGTAAGCGACTTCTATTAGCACCGGACCGTCGAGTCGAATTTCTCGTGTCATGTGCAACGTCCATCAATGGTGGTTCATTAATGTCCATAGATTTAGACTCCTTCCCCCTTCCCTTATACGCAAAAGATCGAGAGGGGCCCGAACCCAAACCGAGAACGTAAACAGAATTCGACTCACTCTCGTATGGCTCGCCCTCGAGCCCTGGGCGAGTCGGCCGGGTCTTTCCCTCTTGTTCTGTTTCCGCCACGATAAAGACGCACGGAAGAACTATGGTATGCCCAGCGCGTGGAGGATCCGTTGAGAGTGTCCCTTGTCTCGGTAGGGAACAGTACCTATTGTCTTGAAAAAAAAAGGTCAGTGCTACGGTCCCCTATTGTTTGATCCAATATTGACCGGTGCGGATCACGTTCTACTACCTCCGGTCCGTGGTTCGACCTCCCGTAGTGGTCCTTGCTTTTCTTTTTGAAAGCTCCGCAGGGCCAATTTTGCGTACTTGCTCAGCGTGCCCCCCTTTCGTCGAGTGCCCCGCCCGGTTCACAGGGCTGTTGGCCTACCAAGCAAGCACTTGCCCGCTGCTCCTGCCGCCTGCCAAGTGGGCTCCGCGCTCGTTATCCTGACTGTTCTCTCTGCTGGGCCCTTTCCTATTGCTCTAACCATAAGCTATGGCAATTCCAGCTCGCACCCACTCTGGCCCGCCCAGCGGGGCCTGAGTGAGCTCAGTGGTCAGCCCCTGACGTTAGGGGTCTTTCGCTTTTGCCAGATCTATAGAGATATTACGAGTCCTCCGTCCCAGATTCCCTCGCCGCGGCCATCTGGTTCACCGGTACTACCAAAAAGTCTCATGCTTACGTTACTGTGACTGATATATAAGTATGATCTCGGACTACGAAGACCCAGTCGTGCTTCTGGTTTCCATTCTCATCATCATATTGAAGGAAACTCCTCGTGCTCTGCCATAAGAACTTGGAGTCCGTATCATGGTGAAGGTAAGGTAACGCTGTGATTCTTGCTCAAAAAACTGACCGAACACGTTCGAGTTATTGGCTCGTCCGACCCGGCAGCATTCATGAGTCGCTCGTTCAACTGTCCCTCGGAGACACGGTCGAGAAGTGCCATGCATGGTCGCCCCCCCCGTCCTTTCTTTCTCTCGGTCCCACCAGGGTGGGCCCCTCTGGGGTAATAAAGAAATGGATAAAAAAGGGGACTTCTGCTACGGGCTATGCCACCCATTACTTATGAGGGAAGTCGCATCCGTCCCATCGCAAGCACCTACAATGTCATGATCACATTGGTTTACCCTTTTTTGGTAGTTCAACGGACGGTCGCCCCTCCAACAAGAAAAGGTAGAAATATGGAAACTTCTCTGCCATTTAGATCGGAGAATTTATAGAGGAAATCGGGTTTTAAATTTCCAGAAACCACACGATTATATAGCCAAAGGGAATACGCCGCGCCTAAAATCATCCCAAGCGCAGCTAATGTGGCTACTAAGCTATTTCTTTGGAAAGCTCCTACTAAGATTAGAAATTCCCCGATAAAGCTGCTAGTGCCGGGTAAACTCATATTGGCTAAAGTGAAAAAGAAGAAAATGGTAGAGAAATTCGGCATGGTGCTCACTAAACCTCCATAATATCTAACAAGTCGAGTCTTATGTCGGTCATATAGAACACCAACACATAGAAAAAGGGCTGAAGAAACCAGTCCATGACTTAACATAAGTAAAATGCTACCTCCAATTCCCTGTATGTTCGATAGAGCCTAATATTCCCCCAGAGTACGCCGCTTACCCCCCGAACCGTACAAGATAGTTACCACCTATCATACGGCTTTCTAACTCCACTTCTTTTTCTGGTCGTTCCGCTCTGTCGGATCGATGGTAGTCTCAGAGATCTGGTAACCTCCGACATTTTTGACAACACGCTTCCTGCTTCCGTTTTGAGTTGCGCATCTTTCTCCCCGGGGCATACTATAGTATCACATCGTAGACCCCCACCCCAACTCTATCTTCCTTATCAGTGAACCGGAACATAGTGCATAGGTACTCTTCGATGCTGCGAGGACGAGACGAGGTGACATACTACGATCACGCACTGAAGTTCTGCCCTTCGGCTCGGCATATGGAACCTCTCAGCTGCTCCCTCGGGATAGGTAGGCCCACCCCCCCTTTCCCGAGAGGCGGCCGGGCTGTGTTTCCCCTGCGGCCACCCAGTGGCGGCAGAAAACGAAAAAGGGTGGGCTCCGCGCGGTTCGCGTTTTATTGTAAAAAGAGAGCTTTTCATTCTCTTATAGAAGCCCGCGCCCACGCGGGTAAAGCCCAGCGAAGCTGCAGGGAGCACTGAGCAATGGGGGGATGAGGGCGACTCCGCCCACGGGTTGGACCACACCACAGGCAAAAGTCCTTCCACGGCAAGAGAAGGGTGACCGGAACAAGAAAAGGGAGCTAGTCGTTGGAGGGAAGACAAGGCTCGTTCCGTGCGACTCCACAGAAGAGTACGCGCGCTAGAAAAGGCAGCCAGCTTAAAAACGCTAGCTAGCTACTTTTGTAGCCTTATTTAGTTTGGTTGCCTACGCTTGCTCTCCGGCGCGCTACGGCAACACCCCCTGCTTGCTTCTTTCTGTTCGACGCGGAGCTCGCAGCCTCCCCACCCTTGCTTAGCGTTCCACTTGTGATCCTGGAGGATTTGGAGAAATGCGCCCGACCATGAAGAATGGATTTTGTATTTTATTTCATGTGAACGGCCCTATCTTGTAAAGAATGGTTTTTCGTGCTATAGACCACGTTGAGAAAGACCAACCAACAACACAAATAAAGACCGTTCCATTTGGGTACCTCGAAAGGGAGGTGCTCCTTATGATGCTACGGACGGCTGTCCGAAGTGCATGCAATGACGGGCTCGGATAGGATAGGATTGTGCGCGCCGGGCCCTTCGGGTGTCCATATTTTGGCCGACCTTAGCGTATATACTATGTTATGCGGCCGTAATATTTTGATACCTTCCACCGCTGTTACGCCAGAAATCCAAGGTTCCACACGAGCTCCTGTTCTGCGGCGTGGTGGCAGGACCGCTAGGGGATTGGCTCCGGGTGTAGGTAGGGTCAAATCCGCAGGGGTCATGCAAATACATAGGCCCCTTCCCTTCTGCCGAGTTGTTTAGAAGGCGCTTTCCGTTCTACGGTCCCTCGGAGCGAAGGGTTAGGCAGGTAGTACGGGCCCTCTGACTTCCAGCTATGTGCTGTGTGCGACTCCCGCGAAGCGAATGAAGGGAAGCTCTTCGAGCTTTCTCCGCCAGCGGCTTATGTAGTGGTCGGCATTCCTACGTGCTCCGACTGATCCCCACTGGAGATTATATGAGGGGTCTTGGAAACTGTCGTGACGCTTTGGTGACGAAGGTCACCGGGGTGACTATGGAAGGATTCCGTGGTAGTCTCTGACTCCCTCCAACTCAATCAATATCAAGAACATGTCGTGAGCATGGGGGTTTGGCCGACTACTAAACTATTGGCTAGGGCTTTTCTAGTTATAGCTTCTATAGTGAGTGGCCCTTCCGCTTTGATCTAGTTGTAGTTTGTATTGTACTAAATTGAACACATATCAAAGAAAGGCGATCAATCAATAAGTAGTTGCCCTTCTCCGGCCTGGGAAAAGCAGCGAACTCGTTAAACAAGGGGCTTTTTTATTCATGGTCGCTACTGTTGTATTGTATATTGTCGGGGGAAGCTACTGCTTCTACGACAGCTCCGCTTCCTCGTCTTGCTTCTACTTTGCTTGTTTGCGCGAAGGCTTAGAGTCCTTTTCGCTAGGTCCAAATTCGTCAAAGCGAAAGATCTGATCCAACGGAAATCCCGCATATTGAGCGCAGCTGATATGTGGCTACTAGGCGCGATCATCCCGCATGCCATAAAAAATACTTCTTTTTTTATGGCCCGTCATATAAAGATAGAATAGATATGGATAGAGAGACATTCTATTGATTCGCGAAATGGCTCGTCGATCCAAATGAATCATTCTTCTGGTCTCTCTCTGCCCCCCCGCCCCAAAACTGACCCACGACACAGCGCCCATTCGTTTCGCGCGCGGGAAGGCAACGAAGTTCAGTTCAAAAGACCGCAGCGGAGTGGAGCAGCCGCGACACGAAGTTCCTTACCTTAGCTGGATCTCGCTGGTGCCACCTAAACGGTAGGTATAGGCGGCGGATGTCTGACGTTTGGAGTTGTCGTTCGTGCACCTGTCCCCAATAGAAGAATGAGTGATCCCTTCCCCTGCGGATCATGGCCTTACCACTAGGTCCCCGATGGCCAGCGGGGGATTCGGTATAGCAGCTCACGTTCGTTTGCGCTTCGCGTTCCCGCTGGACTGGGCACGTGTTAGCTGTAGGAAGTATGGTTACGAAAGTGACTTCGGTTCGCCAGTTCAGGCTCAACTCCTCGCTTTACGTTAGCGGACTTACAGGTCGGGCCGGGGCTCCACGCTCTTTCTTTCCGTGTGGGACGAACCGCACATAAATCTATTGGTTTTCCTTTATAAGTGTCGGGTATTGCGAAAGAAGGAAACACCTTGTCCGAGTCAGGCGATGCAAAAGGATGGATTAAAAAACTCATGGATGCT
The DNA here is from genome assembly GCF_018294505.1 of Triticum aestivum. Taxonomy (NCBI): domain Eukaryota; kingdom Viridiplantae; phylum Streptophyta; class Magnoliopsida; order Poales; family Poaceae; genus Triticum; species Triticum aestivum. The sequence continues at coordinate 308,232,105 of NC_057808.1, read as the reverse complement.
ATCTCTATTATTGCTTCTTAATGCCCTATTTATACTGATCTAGCTTATAGCTGGGATTTCTAGAAAGATAAGCTGATGCAGCCCTCAGGGATGGAGTGCCTAAACTAACCTTCCTGAACAGAAGTAGCAGAGGTAGAAGATATGTAAATCGTACCATCAAGGGGAAATGCACTATTGTTATGCTTGGGCCAGGTTAGCTGATCAAGGGAATATTCCTATCGGAAGAACAATCAGAAAATAAGGAGATAGTCAGTTGGCACTTCTCACACAAGAACCGCTTTTCGTATTAAGCACGGGAGTCGTAAGGAAAGACCTCTGCGTAGCTATCAGAACGAATTAATGAACGAAATAAACGAATTCCGGTGAAACCAAGGCGAATTTCTGAGCCAACAGTGGGAAAAAGATGCCAAGTATTGAGATGCAACATTATGAATGGTGCCATCCAAAGTCTTACTACTTACTCCAAATTGACTCAAATGGTTGACTGAACTTCACAGAGGACGAAAGCCGGGAACTTGAACTAATGGTTTTGCCTTTCCACTTCCCAATTGACTCTCATAAAAGGCTAGGCTACCTCTTCACATCGCACCTAATCCCGAATCATGTGCTCTGTTCAGGGGATCAATAGTGGCTATTAAGCTTTTCCCTTTCTATATATTCTTGAGAATAAGTAAATACCATCCTTTTTCCTATTAGCATCTCTCTATCTGACAGTAAATATTGCTTTCAATCGATCAGTTACTAGGTTATTAAAGTATGGATATGCCATATAATAAGGGAAAAGGCCTCAAGTTTTTTTTAGCGCAAAAGAAAAGTCGATTCCAAATTTTCTATTTCCCGGCAAGTCTATGAGAGGGCACTTTAAAGTGATTGAACCCACTTTCCATGTTAGATTAAGCAACAATATCGCTAGGGACTAAAGTAGTGAAAACGGCAGCTCCATTTTCCAAAACTTTCTGTCTCATAAGACTGTGAAACCACACAATTTGACATTCCCCTTGGGAAATAGGGAAAAACAGGCCCCGGATTCCGATAACTTATGTCTCGCCTAGTGGAAAAGTACACAATTGACTAATAAGATTGGAAGGTGGTACGAAAATACTCATCGGGTCTTTTGTTCCAGCAGTCATGATATAGCTTCTAGCTTTGACCGCTCTTAAGGTGCCCGCACTCTTGGCTTGAATCGCCGACTTGTGTTTCGCTTTAACCGAAAAGCAGAATCCTATCATTTCACTACTCGACAGAGGCTCCTCATTCATCCATCGGATAGGACGCCCCATCTATGGACCAAGAGAACGAGATATTGACTTTTTTTACATCTGTAACTACATTCTCACATTTCTTTTTTGATCTCATGACTTTTTATGCGATCGGAAAACGAATGAGATCAGAAAGGCCATCATTGGGGCAAACAATGCAATAGCTTCGATGAGAGCAAAGCCCAAAATGGCATGACCAAATGATTGTTT